>NC_138886.1:66188867-66273249 GCF_965194825.1 Balaenoptera physalus | reverse complement strand
TAATTTTGAAATAAAACAGGAAATACCTGTACTAAGAGAACCTTTGAAAACAAGCAGAATAATTGGCAAGGAGTACTTTGGGAGGCACTGACAATAATGTAATGCCTGGATTAGTCTTTCAAAAAAACATGAAATTGTAGCTGGGAGGCATATGTAGCTAAAGATGCAGCATTCCAGTGCTGAGCACTATAACTCAGTTTTCTTCATATTCTACATATTATTTAACAAAAAGCACATGGAAGATATTCCCAGAACCCAACTGCAGAATTCCTCTGTGAATCAAACTTTGACTGCTGTAGCAGAGCTCTTAGATATAAATGGCATAAAGATATTAAAGTCTTGTTGTGACAGGTAGTTCTTGACAATGAGGAAAAATACTTTTAAAGAATGTTACATACCTATATATGTGCGTGTTTATATGTATGTATAGAGTGTGCTGGTATGTCTAGCCTGCCTCATTCAAAAAAGGATGGCTGAGATGGCTGAACTTATTTATCTTTTAATCTGGCTCCATCCTCCAATTGCTAATATCAATCTTTGGGAAATAAGAGTTTGTAGGATTATCATTCTGATATTCATCTAATATGTCTGCACTTACTTTTCCCCAAATAGACCTTGGATTTTCCTACCTCTGTGTCTTTGCTCAGGTTGGGCTCTTAACTTAGAATCGTCCCTTTGGACTCCACTCTAAGTTCATTAAAATGGTACATCCTATCCTGATATCTGCAGCTAGATACAATCTCCTTCATTAATTTTTTGTCTCTTTCTTATGACCTTGATTTACCTTGAATTAAGCTTATTAACTACTACATTTCTCTCCTTTTCCCCCTTCCCATACCCCCATAAACATTCACTAGGTAGTAAATGTTTTAAAGGAAAAGATTTTCTTTTCATCAAAAAATGTTTGATGAGTTAAGAGTAAATTTTCCTGAATTGAATTCCTGAACTGAAGTTCATTAGAATGAGAAAATTCACTTTTGATGGTTCTTTGGATCTTATTCAGAAAACATTTTTTTAAAGTGTTTAATGTGAAGTATTCAAGTTTTCTCTTCTTGTCTTCCCTATTAATTACTACATCTCCTTCCTCCATTCCTTCCTTCCTTCCTTCCATCTTTCTTCCAATACTAATTGAATGCCAGTTATCTGGCAGTGACAAGGCACAAAGAGAAATAAGAAAAGCTGGATCAAAATTTCAATGTAATAGTTCTGACGAAGCTATAAATCATATTCTAAATTAAGACAAGGATGTGCCAATGTATTTATCTTAACAAAAAAGATATTTAAAAACATTACCCCCAAAATGCTAAGGAGTCAAAATTTAAATTCATTCCAAGTATCTTCTTAAACCAGTTTCTTTTCATGCCTACTATTTTTCC
The DNA here is from genome assembly GCF_965194825.1 of Balaenoptera physalus. NCBI lineage: Eukaryota > Metazoa > Chordata > Mammalia > Artiodactyla > Balaenopteridae > Balaenoptera > Balaenoptera physalus. Next base: position 66,271,873 of record NC_138886.1, on the reverse strand, counting down.
AACAGATAAAAAATTATTCATAATATGACAAGAGCTTAATCCTAAACTATAAATTTCAGAAATGAAATTGGGAGAGAGGTAGTTTTGTATTACCCTCACCCCAACCCCACTTTCCCAGTGCCTAGCATTGAAAAGGCAAATTGCTTAACCATTATAAACTGCCTCAAAGGTCAAAAGGGAGTTATTCTGTCATCTGTTCACAAATATTTATTGAACACCTACTGCATGCCAGGCAATGTTCTAGTTGTTAAATTTAATAAAAGAAAGGGAAAAAAATCATTTCAACCCAAATGAAAATTAATTCTACCTTTGAAGGACGCTGGCTTAATTCATGTCAGTGGGGAACCAGATAAAACCCAAGTCAGGGTTACCAGATAAAATACAGGACGCCTGGTTAAATTTGAATTTCAGATAAACAACAAATAAAAGTTTAGTGTAAGTATGTTGCATGCAATATCTGGAATGTACTTATATTAAAAAATTATCTGTTGTTTAACTAAAATTCAGATTTAACTAGACATCCTGTATTTTCACTTGCTAAATCTGGCAACCTTAGTGAGCTACATTGCTGCTTCCCTTTTGAAGATGCCAGTTGGGGCTGGGAGACTGAGACACAGGACAGACAGCCCAATGTTAGCAGGCTGGCACGTGGAGGTGGAGGCTTTGAGTACATGCAACTATGTAGTGATGGCAGAGGACTGAGAAGGAGGAGCTCACTACTTTGCATAATAAAATTATAAATTACTAGGGGGCTGAAACTGAGTAAGAAAAAGGAAAAGAAGTGGGGTATGGTAGTAGGAGATCTGCGCTCATAACAGAAAAGTTCAGTTTTAGTTGTTCACACCTCTGTGGTAACTATTCTTCATCTTTCAAATCTACAGCAAAGTCTGCCGCAAATACACATGGATGCATATGTAAACAGAGGAATCAGGAATGTTTTATACGGTAATGCTCACTTCAGTCTTCAGGGCTTTAACTAGTTCTTTGCAGTTCCAGCCATACTGCTTTACTACAGACATAAATGAGGTAAGCTAGACCAATGATTTTCAGTTTTGTTCTACTTTGCTCCCTGGCCCAGATATAGCTATTGAATTCTTCGTCTTCTGGAGTTGGCTACGATAGCTCTTTATCCAAATGGTAGGAAGTCTGTGTTGGTTTTTGCCCAGGGTCCTAGGGCCATCCCAAATATTTGCAATAAGTACCCAGAAGAAGGCTACCCTTTCCTTCCTAGAAGCCAGTAAAGTTCTGCCAAACTTCATGCCTGTGGCTCTTACTCCAGAGGCATGTAGAAATTGTTTTCTACTGATTGTTCCCAAGGGCTGAAGCCAGTGCCTGATGTTTCCATGGCGTTATTAGATGACAGATACTTAAATACCATCACAAAAATATCAGCCATACCTCACAAAAACAGACATATAGATCACTGGAACAAAATAGCGAGTCCAGAAATAAACCCACACACCTATGGTCAATTAATCTTTGACAAAGGAGGCAAAAATATGCAATGGAGAAAAGACAGTCTCTCTTCACCAAGTGGTGTCGGGAAAGCTGGACAGCTACATGTAAATCAATGAAGTTAGAATACTCACTCACGCCATATACAAAAATAAACACAAAATGGTTTAAAGACCTAATTATAAGACATAACACCATAAAACTCCTATAAGAGAACATATGCAAACTATTCTTTGACATAAATTATAGCAATATTTTCTTAGATCAGTCTCCCAATGCAAAAGACATAAGAGCAAAAATAAACAAAACAAATGAGACCTAATCAAACTTAAAAGTTTTGCACAGCAAAGGAAACCTCCAACAAAATGAAAAGACAACCTACAGACTGGGACAAAATATTTGTAAAGGATGCGACAAACAAGGGGTGAATTTCCAAAATATACAAACAGCTCATACAACTCAATATCAAAAAATCCCAAACAACCCAATCAAAAAATGGACAGAAAACCTAAATACACATTTCTCCAAAGAAGACATACAGATGGCCACCAGGCTCATGAAAAGATGCTGCACATTGCTAATTATTAGAGAAATGCAAATCAAAACCAGAATGAGCACAGGGACAGTACTCAATATTTTGTAATAACCTACAAGGGAAAAGAATCTGACAAAATACACATATATATGTAGAACTGAATTACTTTGCTGTACACCTGAAACTAACACAACATTGTAAACAAACTATACTTCAATTAAAAAACAAAACAAAATGAGGTAACACCTCACACCGGTCAGTATGGCTATCATCCAGATGTCTAAAAATAACATGTTAACGAGGATGTGGAGAAAAGGGAACCCTCCAACACTGTTGGTGGGAATTTAAATTGGTGCAGCCACTATGGGAAACAGTATGGAGGCTCCTTAAAAAACCAAAAATAGAGGTACAATATGATCCAGCAATCCCAGTCCTGGGTATATTATCTGGAAAAGATGAAAACTAATTCGAAAAGATACATGCAACCCAATGTTCATAGCAGCACTATTTACAATAGCCAAGACATGGAAACAACCCAAGTGCCCGTCAACAGACGAATGGCTTAAGAAGATGTGATATAAAAAAGAACAAAATATTGCCATTTGCAGCAACATGGATGGACCTAGAGAATATCACACTAAGTGAAGGAAGTCAAACAGAGATAGACAAATATTATATGATATCACTTATATGTGGAAAAAATGATACAAGTGAATCTATATACAAAAGAGACTCACAGACACAGAAAACAAACTTACTGGTTACCAAAGGGGAAAGGGCAGGGAGGGATAAATTAGGAGTATGGGATTAATAGATACAAACTATTATACTATATATAAAATAGATAAGCAACAAGGATTTACTGTCTAGCACAGGGAACTATATTCAATATCTTATAATAGCCTATAATGGAAAATAATCTGAAAAATATATACATAACTGAATCACTTTGCTGTACACTTGAAACTAATACTATACTAAATCAACTATATTTCAATTAAAAAAATTAAACCAACAAAAAGATCAGCCACACCTGCCTGGGCTTTTTTGATCAGGGCTCTCAGTTACATGGAGTTTCTCCATTCCCTCTGGATCTCTGGGATTCTGTATCTCAGCTGGCTGTCAGGTTGGATGTCCTGCCAGCCCAGACTCCTGCTCTTTTGTGGCTGGACTCATCTGGAGAGCCTTGGGTACAAGCTTCGTCCAAACTACGAAGGCTAATTCTCCCCCAGCTGTAATTCTGAAGCTTTGCCTTTACTCTGTTCCTTTCAGTTTGGAACCCTCCCCTAAGATCTGGAATCTAAAATATATTGGATTAATCATGGTGTAATTTTTCAGCTTCTCTCTTCGACAACCTCTTTTGCTCCTTCCCTTGAGGCTCATGGCTCCCTCCCTCAGCCTTGTCACCATTTCGGCTTGTCCTCTGACTTCCCTCTTGGAACCTGAACACAGACAATCTGACACTCCCCTAATTCTATATTTCATTTTATGTCTTGCAGTTAAGAAGGATATGCTTATGTATAACTGATTCATTTTGTTATAAAGCAGAAACTAACACATAATTGTAAAGCAATTATACTTCAATAAAGATGTTTAAAAAAAAAAAAAGAAGGATATGCTTTAGACCAAGTGTCAGAATTGCTCGCCTGCACCTCCACCAGACAGTGGGTAGAAGAAAAAGATCACACATGATGATGCTTGCTGCTGTGGCAGACAAACTCACAAACCTCAGTGGCTACATACAACAAAAACGTATGTCTTGCTCACACAACAGAAAAGGTTGACAGTGGGCTTTTCCTCTACATGGTAACTCTGAGACCAGAGTTGTTCTATTTTGTGACTCTACCATCTCTTAGGGCTTCAGATTCACACACATTCAGTCCACACTTTGGGAAAAAGAAGGTGGAGAACATGACACACACTCACTTCTTAAAAGTTCCTGGTGGAACCACATTTTCACCCAGAAGCAGGGGCCTAAGAAATGTCTGTGGCCCCTGACCTGGCAGCCACTATTCAGTGACAACTCTACAACATGGAAATGGACATTGAACTGTCTCTGCCACCGATGGTAATCTTCGGGTGTCTCAATCTATACAGTTTCCACCCTAAGAAAAAATTAATACGTAAAGATATTAAGATATCATTCTTCAAATAGACCAAATAAATTGTGAATAAAAGGCTTATGTAAAAAAGGAATGGAAAAAAAGTGATTTGAGGATTCTCTGAGTATTTTATCTATCTATAGCATCCCTTGTTCTATATATATAACAGTATGCATAACAGTATATAAATGATTTCTCAATCCTCTGTAGCTAAACATAGATAATTGAGATACGACAGCATGTAACTGGTTTCTTAACCACCTATAGCTAAGCACACCTAGTTGAAATAAAGTAAACCCAAGGGATATCTGAGAGCCTTCTCATTTCTGTTATTGTAGATAAGGTAAAAGCAGAGGCATATAGTTCTAAGAATATTCGCTAAGCAGGTTTATTCATTCCACATACATTGAGTGTCTATTATGTCTCAGTCATTATCCTAGGCACTAGAAACATTAGAACCATAAGCAGGGGCCCTGCTCTCACTAAGAGATAATGGAGTAAAAAGCACATGTCGAAGTAATTCCATTTTTGAGATTAGACGATACTGAGTTTATCCTTTGAGAGAAGAGGTCTGGATGTCAGAATCTGCTATGGTCTATTTGAAGAAAAAAGCCTTAACCAATGTTGTATAGATTAACTGTATTGTTTGGGGGTAGAATCTATGTCTTTGATTATCAGGGTTGGTCATATTATTAAAGGGTAGAGAGCTGCCCACATGATACACTTTGAGAAGGTATGCATAGTCCTTGATGGCAAATCATTTCCTGTGACTAGCTTGACTTGGAAGGCCACAACTTACTGAGAAATTAACATATGGGGCTAGTTTTGGGCATTATCACTCTGGGCAGTAGTGATCGAACTTGTGAGAGAAAGAAGAGCTAAGGAAATGGATCAGAGAATCAAAACATTGAAATAGGGAAAGAGGGGAGGCTGTCCTGGGCTAGCCCTGTAAATAGGAGTGAACCTAGTGTAATCCTGAGGCAGGAGTGAGAAAAAAATGACTCCTTCTAAGAGTCACTGTTAATATAAGTCTTTGCTACTCAAGAGAATGCATCCAATTCCCAGGCATGTTAAGGAAAAAAGTAAACCTTAAATACGTTAAAAATGAATTGTGAATCTTTCTTCAGGATTTTGAAGTTGAGTAATTGATTTGAACAGGGCATTTTTATACCATTAGGGATGGAAAATTGGCATGAGGGTCCATTGAGAACAGCGTTGTGCAGGCTTTTCGTCAGATTGCCAAGTACATAATGTATTTTTTCAGAATCTAAAACCCTACCACATCTTTTGGTTTTCCCTGGTTGACCTAAGCTCTTATCAGGAGCCTTGTCATGAAGATCCACTAGCTGGAAATAATATCTCCATCCTCCCATTTCCTCTTATTGACCTCTTTTATTGCATTTACTGTATTTTATGGTGGATTGATATTTGTGAACTCCTTATTTCTCTTACCGGATGGGAAACTGTTGGCAGTAAAATGTGGTGGTTAAAGACATATTCTGGAGTCAGACCTACCTGGAAGAGCCCTACCCAGGCCACTTAATAACTATGTGACCTCAAAGTAATAGTCAACCTCTCTAAGCCTCAACTTCTTTCTCTGAAAATGGACATTGTAAGTCTGTGAAATTTCAATAGCATGGTACTTAGAATAGGCACTCAATGAGTGTTAGCTGGTTTTATAGGCCCTTTTCCTTTTTTACTTTAATAACTTCAACCTCAGGAAGCCAGTGTTCTTAAAGCCATTTTCCTAAGGAGAGCTCTGTGTTGCAGAGGTTATATAAACTTTCTCAACGTTACATAGCTGGTTGGTAGGAGAATCTGAACTTGAACCCAAATTGTGTCTGGGCGACCTCTCTTTCCAAAACAACAGGGTCCTCTATTTACTCATATCAATAGCTGACTTATACTGTGAGGTTTTAATGACAACTTTTGTGTGTCTTGTTTTTTCCCAGTGAAAGAAATAGGCTCTAGTATGGATGGATCTTGGCTCAAGTATTCCTCTGTTCATCACAGAAATAGTTTAGTAGGCATTCAAAGCTTTATAACTTGAAAATTGAGAACATATACTATCTTTAATTCTGAGCAATGATTTGTTAATATAAGCAAATATTTAAATTGTTCTCATTCAACAATGTTTCACTGATGCCATGGTGCTAGAGTTCATATATATGGTAAAACTATAAGAAGGAAATAATTAAATTACATTTTCTGAAAAAATATATAATAGTCTCTAAATTTTATTTCTCTGTAGCTTAAGAATCAAAAGCCAGAGAATAGGGGCTTCCCTGGTGGTCCAGTGGTTAAGACTCTGCAGTCCCAATGCAGGGGGCCTGGGTGTGATCCCTGGTCAGGGAGCTAGATCCTGCATGCCGCAACTCAGAGCCCTCATGCTGCAACGAAGATCCCACACGCCACAACTAAAGACCCAACGGAGCCAAATAAATAAATAAATATTTAAATGTTAAAAAAAAAAAAAAAAGCCAGAGAATATCTAATTTAATTTTGTGGATATTTCCCCCAAAAGGGTTCAGATGATGATGATGACACGAAATCATGCTAAAATCTCTTCAGTTTAGTTATTCCTCCCCTAAAAAAAGAAGGGCAGACAATGGAGATTTTTTAAAATTTAAACAGTATTCTAATGCAAAGCAAGTTTTACTTTTTAAATAGCCAATTTTGCAAGAAAATATATAGCTCACATTTTTATCACTTATCTTGATTTCTCTGCAAATTCTATCACAATGATAAAATGGTAATTTACTGTTTTTTTAAAGAACATATTTTACCAAGAAAGAATTAAAATAAAATAATAGTTACTTTTAATTGTTTCTGCTCAGACACTGATCATAAGTCCCCAATTAACTTACACCATTACAGAAGATATTTTAGCTCTGAAATATTGAAATATTCTTTATTCCACATAATATTTGGAAAATTTCTCAGTTGATCCCATCTGCTCATTTCAGTGGAATATTTCTTTGGTCAGTCAATAATTCATCCAACACTTATTGAGTGCCAAATACATGCTAGGCCCTGTGTTCAGGCTGAGGGACACAGGCTGAAAAGATTATATTCCCTACAGTCAACAATCTCTCAGCAGACATTTAATGAATAATTTTATTTTCTTGTTATAGTCAAATAAGCAGATACGAATACCTCTAAGCATCATTGAGTTACCTCTGTTTCAAATATAAGTCTCTCTTGATGTAAGACTCGACTATTTAATGCACTCAATGCACTGTTAAAGATTTTTAACCCTGAGTCTGACGTTTTATTAGTTTCATCTTAAGCTACATTTGCTGATCCCAGTGAAGGCTTTTAGTCTTTCATTCATCTGATAAATATTTGAGTGTCCATGTGTATAAAGTTAGTTTCTCAGCAGGCTAAAATGAGTGGTATGACCAGTAAGTGGGTGCAAAACATTAATGCAAAAGGTAGGGGCTTGAGCTGGGACTTTGGGTAAACAGAAAGGAAAATATATTTTCCAGTTACTGGTACTTGCATCAGTTAATGAAGATGATACCCATTTAACTGGATGAGTATTTCCTCTTCTAAAGGGACTTGACAGCCACCATGCCAGGGATGTATTATTGAATAGGACTTTCATCCAGAACCCTTTTCTTCCTCCTTACCCTGAAACTGCATTTAAATGACCATGGGGACCCTGCAGCCACTTCCTCAAAGCTTCTGGCCAGCTTCAAACCATTAGGTCCTAGCTTCCTGTCTGGTCCTTCTCCAGAGTCAGAAATATGCGCCAAAATATTAACAGAGGCTGAAGTGAAGTGTACATGAAAATAACTTACATTCAATATTATACAATTCTATAATATTTTTACTTTTATAGCCCAGAGTATATTTGCTTTTTAAAAAAAAAGTTTAAAAAATTAAAAGATTGTAAAACCACATTCTCCAGAGTCAAAGGCAGCTCCCAGCTCCCAAAAGCGCCTCCAAGTCTTAACACTCAAAAATGTAAGAAATGTAAAAGGACCTAGAGAGAGGGAGAGTTTTTATAATTCAGAATTTCTCCACTCACCCACTCCCAGCTTTTCCTTGCTAAGGTGACTCTTTCCACATTTATTCAGCAAGTCTGTCCATCCACTCTTGCTACGGAGATAATATAAAGGAGATAAAGAAGAGGCTCTGTGTGACTATAAGGTCTTTAACTGAGGAGGGGGGCGGGAAATAAAAGGGTTGTGAGGTAAATTAAAGGAAGTAGTTAACACGGGTCTGTGGAAATCTAGCCCTGGGAGGTTCAGTTATTGGCCAGTGTCATAGTTGTACATACAAGCACCAGAACCAGAAGTCAGGTTTTTTTCCTGCAAGTCCGAGTTCTTCACACAGCTGCCTTGGAGGGTTTTTGTGGTTCAAGTCTTCCCAGTCTAAGACCTTAAAGCCAGTGGTGAATGGTGATTGATTAGAGGTTTTCTGAGGACAAACTTTACCGAACAGATGAGCACTTTTGTGAGTCTGTAGAGAGCTTGCACCCTTCAGGTTATCTGTTTATGAATAATGAATTGTTTCTTGTTAACATTCTCTGCTCTCCACACATAAGTCGCACCATACCTAGAAGTTGAGTTTTTTCTAGGATGGGTGTGCTGGCTGAAGCCAAACCCTTGAGATGGAGGAAATCCACCACCTGGGAGAGCTGATACTCCACCTTCTCTACCTCCAGCTGTGCTCTGTGGGGATCCTTTGACTGGGAGCATCTTGCAGTGTGTGATCTGAATGCGGGTCCCTCCATTTTAGTCTCTGCTCCATTATCGACTCCCTGGATCACATAGTCCTCTTCAAAATCTTGTGTGTGGTTTCCCTGAGTTTCTGAGGATAAAATAGAGCAGCAACACACCTTAAAGCTTCTTGGAATAAATATATGTATAGATACTTTGCAGTTCAGATTGATGTGTTTTTAGCACTTCATCCTAGCATAGCCTCTGTTGGTCAAGAACATTAGTGTTCCATTTCTGGAATAAAATTTGGTGGCATGCCAAGTGTCTTCTGATTTGACATCAAAGTGGGGAGGATAGCCAACTTGAAAGAGTAAACTAGCATCTGGGAAGTTCCCTATCACTGAGATAGCTGATTTCATATTGACATTTTCCAGTTTCCTCATTTGCTTTTGCTTTTCTTCCAAAGAAGCATATTTATTGTTATTTTGGATCCGGTTTTGTGATGTTGGTATTGTGACAGTTACATAAACAAGTTGCGAGGGATTATTAGTTTATCAGTAGAAGGATGTCTGGTCCATTGCCAAGATGCATTGATCTGTTTATTATGACTCTACCCAGTACAATTTTAGTGGCAATTTAAAAAGGACCCTAAGTGGTCTTAGGGCTTCACTTATAGAAGTCCACCGGTTCATTTATTAACCCACATTTGAGGGCTAACTCACTGTATAATCTTACCAGCATTATTATGACAGTTGTTACCATCCACCGCAGCCAGGGAGCAATATCCCAATTATACGTTCTATTGTTTCACTTGTGATATGAGAGCAATACAAATTGTTGATGATAATTATGTTGATTTTCAGCAGTTTGCAAATTAGTACATTAGTACATTTAGAAATATAAATATACCCGAAGGCTAATATGTGCGTTGGGGCTAGTTAACAAGTATTTATTGAGTGCCTATGGTGTGTGTGGTGGACTCGAAGAGGCACAGCGTAGGGATACCGGCAGTGGAGTAAAACAAACACGGAACCTGACCGGCCCAGGGTACAGCTTGTGCTGCATAAAAATGAACGTACCTTACTGACGTAGTCTTTTCTGGTAACAAACAGCCCTGAAACTTAATGGCATAAAGCAGCAATTCATGATTGCCCACAGTTCCGTGGGCTGCCCGGGCTGTTCATCGGCTGGTTTTCCCTGGGCTCAGCCGTCCTGGGAGTCAGCTGGCTGCCACATGATGGCAGTTGCTGCTGGCTCAGGGCTGGGCCCCTGCAGCTGAAATCCTCTCTCGCATCCATTTCTACCTCACTGGCAATTAGTGCCACCAATTTCTTGTGCGTTCTTCTAGAGGTGTGTTATTCATATACCTGCAACTACATAGAGATATTTCCCTTTCTCCTTTTTTATACAGAAGGTAGCATACTGTAGATCTCCTTCGCCTTGCTTTGCCCCCTAATTATATCTTATTCCATTTCAGTATTTAAAAGATGGTCATTCTTTTTTAGAGCTACATAATACTCCATGGTATAGCTGTACCACACTTATTTAATCAGTACCCTATTGAATGAAACAACTTCGGTGGTTTCCCATCTTTTGCCATAACAAACGAAGCTACGAGGTGACATTACCATGTCACTTTCTTTGAGTAGAGGTATAACTAGAATTTCCTCGAAGTTCAAAGGATATACGTATTTGTAACTTTGTTAAATGTCAAAGTGCCTTCTGTAGCAGCTGAACCAATTTACACTTCTATCAGAAGTGACTATACATGGCTGTTCCCTACACCTTTGGCAGGTGTTATCAAATGGCTGTTACTGACTTTAGTAATTATTATTACAACTTGTTTTTCTATTATGCCTTAAAGTCAACAAAATACTTTTACGCACTCTGAGTTCATACAACGGTGGGTTAGGTTTCTATTCTAATCTCCCTGGTGATGATCTGAAGGACCAAATGTCCTGTATAACTCGCCTAGATTCATGCAGCAAATAGGGGTCAAAATCAGGTCTGAAACTGGGAGATTGGGACTGATGTATACACACTACTATTTATAAAATAGATAACTAATAAGGACCTACTGTAGAGCACAGGGAACTGTACTCAATGCTCTGTAATGACCTATATGGGAATTGAATCTAAAAAAAGAGTGGATATATGTATATGTATAATTGATTCACTTTGCTGTACAGCAGAAACTAACAGAACGTTGTAAATCAACTATACTCCAATAAAAATTTAAAAAAAAACAGGGGCTTCCCTGGTGGTGCAGTGGTTAGGAATCCGCCTGCCAATGCAGGGGACACAGATTCGAGCCCGGGTCCGGGAAGATCCCACATGCTGTGGAACAACTATGCCCGGGCACCACAGCTACTGAGCCTGCGATCTAGAGCCCACGAGCCACAACTACTGAGCCTGCGAGCCATAACTACTGAAGCCTGCGCGCCTAGAGCCCGTGCTCCGCAACAAGGGAAGCCACTGCAATGAGAAGCCTGTGCACCTCAACGAAGAGTAGCCCCTGCTCACTGCAAGTAGAGAAAGCCCATGAGCAGCAACAAAGACCCAACGCAGCCAAAAATAAAATATATAAAATAAATAAATTTATGTTAAAAAAATCAGGTCTGGAACCCAAGTCTTCTAGTTCCAAATCAGAATTTTCAGTAGCCAAATGAAGCAGTTATAAAATTTGCTAGAAACTAACCTGTCCCGTCAACACACCCCCTGCCATTACCCTCTTCTCCCAGCTCCTTGCAAGCACCAATCTACGTTCTGTCTCTATGGATTTGTCTATTCTGGATATATCATATGACTGGAATCATACAATACGTAGTCTTTTGTGTCTGGTTTCTTTCACTTAGCATGTTTTTAAGATTTGTCCATTTTGTAGCATGTATTAGTATTACATTCCTTTTTATGACTGAATACTATTCCATTGTGCGATATTCCATATTTATTTATCTGTTCATCAGTTGATGGACATTTGGGTTGTTTCCACTTTCTGGCTATTATGAATAGTGTTGCTATAAACACTCCTGTAGAAGTTTTTGTGTGGACATATATTTTCAATTCTCTTGGGTATAATATACCTAGGAATGGACTCTATGTTTAACTTTTTTTCCAAAATAACTGTACCATTTTGCATTTTCACCTACAGTGTATGAGGGTTCCAAGTTCTCCATGTCCTTGTCAACACTTGTTATTATCTGTCTTTCTGATTATCACCATTCTAGAGGGTGTGAAGTGGTATCTCAATGCTATTTATTTTTTTAAATTTTAATTGTGGTAAATACACATCATATAAAATTTACCATCTTAATCATTTTTAAGTGTACAGTTCAGTGGCATTAAGTACCTTTATAGTGTGCTACCATCACCAATATTTATCCACAGAACACTCTGCATCCTGCAAAACTAAAACTCTGTACCTATTAAACAATAACTTCACATTCCTGTCTCCCCTCAGCCACTGGCAACCACCACTCTATTTTCTGTCTCTGTGAGTTTGATCAGCTTAGGTACCTTAAGTAAGTTGAATCATATAGTACTTGTCATTTTATGACTGTCTTATTTCACTTAGCTTAATGTCTTCAAGGTTCATCCACGTTGTAGCATGTGTTCAGTGTGGTCTTTATTTACATTTCCCTGATGACTAATGATGTCCATGTGCTTACTGGTCATTTGTACATTTATCTTTGGAGAAATGTCTATTCAAATCCTTTCACTGTCAATAATTTAATGACTATTCTGGACTAAAACCCACTTTTCGAATCGCCTGCAACACATCTTTAAGTACTTCCTCATTTTTTCCCTCTAGAATTCATACAAAGAGGTATATTACTTAATCACAGACTTTGGGCTAATGGAGGCTCAGTAATAATTGCTGTTCATAATAACTGGAAGTCCTAATCAATCCCGATGTGCCTTCTGGCCTAATAAAAAATGTTATGTTAATTAAAAATAAATAATTTTAGTATTTATGTCTGTTTTAATCAGTCTGATTCTTAAAATTAAAAATGGTTATATATTCAATTAACATCTTATTCCTTTTATTCCTCGTTTCAATCCATCTTATACATTGCTGCCTGAGTATTTTCACCAGTGTAAATCTGGTCATGTCACTCTCCAGTTCAGAAGCTTCTCTAGCTCCCCATTGCCAACCAAATTAAATACAATCTTCTCCTGTAATTCAGATCTTTCCATTTTTTGCTTTGACTGAAGAAACCAGTAAGAAATATATTTGATATTTTATAAAGAACGAGAACACAAGCATATACATAAGCAAATACGTACTTACACAAAACAAATCTTTCACAAAAACTTTCTAACCTTACAGCATACAATGCATTCTGATATTTTGAAAAAAATTTTAAACGATGTAATGAGACTTGCTAAATTGATTTTCAAAACTAAAGTTTAGAAAAGATGATCCTACAGCATGGCCAACCATGGCATGTTTCTTCAGAGTTTGGTAAAACCTACTCCAGTGATTCCCAAACCTAGTTGCACATTAGAATCACTTGGAAAACTAAAATAATTTTTTAAAAAAAGCAACCTAATCTAGATCTTCACCCTTGAAAGTTCTCATTCATAAGGTCTGGGAAGGAGCCCAGAAATCTGTGTTTTTATTAAAAGCTCCCCAGTTAATTTAGTTGTGTGGCCAGGTTTGAGAACAACTGCTCTCACCATGTATTTATTACTTGCCTTTCCCCCATCCCAAACAAATACTTCTTGCTTCCTGCACATTCTTTCTTCACACGTTTACTTTCCTCCACCTGGAAATCCCTCTGCCTGTTGATATCTTTCTAGGCCCACCTCAAATACCACTTCCTAGTTATTTCTCGAACCAGAACAGTCTCATTTCCCTAGACTTCCCACAAGTCTAATTTGGGTCTTGTTGAGGACACTTCTCTTGCCCCGCCTCACTGTGCGTATCTTCCTACTACATTGTAAGCAACTGCATTATAATTACCCCTGAGCAGGAGTACAATGGCTACTCCAAATCAGGATTTGATAAACTTACTTGAACTGGAGTTGAAATGGAACCTTTCATCCTGGGCCCAAGCTAGTTAACGGAGATTTTAAACAACACGGGCCTTGGATATATTTTAATGTGATATTAGGGGCATAAATAGGTGAATGTAAAGCCTTTCTGCATGTGATATTCATGCAGTCTGGCTTTTGGTTAGCTTTTCCCATCACTCTGTTCATCACAGTCTCCACAGGAAGACACAATGACCAGGTCTAAATGCCCATATCCAAAATAGACTAAAATTCTCCCCATCTTACTTGATGTTAGGTTCCCTTATGTGTTCCTACTCTCTGTGACTGGAGGTTTCCAGGTCACGTCTCTGAGCTTGAAGCAAATGAAATACCCTAAGTGTTTTGTTCCCATCAGATTTGGCTGCACATGTTCAGAGCACCATTACAATATTATGTTTTCCATTTTGCATGGGTATAAATTAAAGAACAGAGAGGATTTGATTAGCTCAAGATCCCAGAGTGACTGGCAATGATGGGAATAAAGACTTGTTCCCCAGATTCCTGGCCCAGTTCACCCTGCACCAAACCACAGGTATGCTGCCTTTTTGCTGATGAGGCCACACAGCGTTCCTTGGAGGGGATACCATTAGCTCGGGGAGGACGAACGCACACAGGGAGGTTTCCAGAGAGCCATTTGGAGAGTCAGAGTAAGGGCCAATGGTGTCCTGGAAGTTTGAGCATTTCTGAATATGGTTTAGAAAATATGTGGTTAGCAAATACATAATGGGGTACTGGGTTACTTATTTTGAGTGTCAAGCTACTTTGCATTTATGGGTAATATCTAGTCCTGCATGTCCATCTCCTACTGAGTGTAATGCAAACAAAATAAGCCACTATAATGTTTTTAAAGGGATGCTGTCATTTGAATTTTTAGGAAATGCTAGAACTCTAAAATGACACGAATGACAAAGCAAAGGTGGTGGTAGGGATCAAGTTCTAGAACTTGGTATCGGCATTTACAATGACTGTAAATTCCAGCCTCTAGATAAGTCCTGGAAGAGGGAAAATCACTGAGGATTCCCACCATGTACCCAAGGTCCTATGTTCCCTCAGTTCAACAGTGGATTCTCTGGTTGATGAATCTTACCTCATCTGAAATTACAGACATCTTTGGGTCTTTCCTAATTTACATAGAAGGTTTTGACTGAATACACAGGTTGTCTCTGCCAAGCTTCTCACTCCAACTTTAACCCTTCCCACTATTTTCCTTCCCTCAGGACAAACCAGCCACACTAATCTTTAACTTCCTTCCTTACCTCAGGGCCTTTGTAGGTATTGTTTTCTCTGCCTTGGGGGAACTTCCCACTGATCTTTACAAGGTTTGTTAAGATCCTAATCTCAGCAGAGTATCACCTCCTCAGAGAAGACTTGATCATCCAATATAACATTTTACTCCACAGGTATCCACTACCAACACCCCACACCTAGCCACTCTGGGTAACTGCACCTTATTTTATTATCATTAAAGCATTTATCACAGTTTGAACTTGAATTTGTTAACGTGTGTCTCTCCCATGAGATAGTAAACTCCGGAAAAGTAGATGACTTTTTACCCTAGTCACGGCTTTATCTTCAGCACCTAGAGCAGTGCCTGGCAATCTAGTAAGTGCTAAATAGATATGTGTTGGGTAAATGAAATACTCATCAATGATGTCACTTGGGAGAAATGCCACTTCAACCCATGGATTGCTCTAAGAAATTGCCTAATAATGATCTTTGGAATGACTTCAGCAAGTGCATTAGGTAATATCCCCCAAATGCCGGCTGGCGGCATAGTAAACATTAGTCAGGCTTCCCAGTTCACCCAGGAAGATGAACTCGGAGTTTGCATAAGCAGCGGGGTCAGCTTTCTATTGGAGAATCTCTTCTGCGTAGGCAGTAAAGGATGGAGGGCAGGTGTCCTGGGCTTCGGGGAGCAGCTGGACCCTAGCACGCTGTGCCTGATGCAGGCAGCAGAAGAGCTCTGACGAAAAGCAGAGGAAATTACAGTTGTCGGGACTTGTGGTCACAGGGCATGTGTTGCATTTGCAAGGTCATCATGGGATAATTCAGGGTGTAGCTTGCACACATTCTGCTGCTGAAAGGGAGATTTTTTTTTTTTTCCTACCACATCCGACACATGGTTTGCCAGAGGAAGGGCACGAGATCAGCAGCACTGATGAGCTGACTTTGGTGTTTTTAGGCCACAACTCTACTAAACCAATGACTCCCTCCTGACTCCTCTAAAGGAGCCAACAGAATTTATTCATTACCAAGTGTGAACAGCACTCACACAAAGCCACCAGACTGCTTTTGCCTGCTATGCCAAAAGGTACGTCTCAAAAAAAAAAAACTTAAATAATAACGCTGTCAATGCTTATTGTACTTAAAATCTTTGGGATAGAAAATTTATTTCTAAGCTAGAAAGAAACACAAGTTTTATTTCTCCATTATAAATCTGGAAATTAAAAGAGAATGAAAAACCATAATATAAGGCTGCATTTGGAAAAGCACACAGTGTACTTAATATGTATGAAGTAGATAGAGGGCCAAACTAACGCCCAGTCCTGTTTGTTGGCTGGGGGTGTGTATGACGGCTACGTAACTAAGTGACTGGGACTCCCCAAAGTCATGGTGATATAAGAGTCAGAAGTCAGGAGACCATACGGTCAATTAGTACCTATGCTGGTTAGTGGACAAACATTGACACAGGAGCTAGTAGCTTGTGCTATAATCCTATGTTTCCTTTTTTAGTGTTGTGCTTTGTGGCCTTTGTAAAGTTACTTAATCTCTTGAGCTCTAATTTCTTTGTCTGTCAAATGGAAATGATAACTACCTCAAGGGGTTGTTGAGAAAATGAAATGAGACAATCTGGGTAAAGTGTCCTGTAGGTATTCAATAAATGTTAGCTCCTTTTTTCTGATTCCCAGAAGATCCAGTGGCTCAATTGGAAGTAAATAGGGCCACTTCTAGGTAAACTGGGTTTTAAACTCAACCTTTGGTCTTTTTACACCTTGCCTAAAGCCCTACAGCATTCTAACCTCATCAACTTTATCAAAATGGCCATCAGTCTCATACATGTTGACTGATGGACTCATGTATAGTTTACTTCCGGTGTTTTATTTGGCTACAAAACCAAACTGTTTGAAAGTGTTTAACTTTGATTGGTAACTTGGGGAGAAATTCAGTACTTTGAACTAGATCCTTGCATTTTTTTTTAGGCTAGACAAATTGAGCCATAGTTCTATAGAAAGGAATAGCATTAGTCCAGCAAAATGATAAATAAATGGCTTCACTTACATAAGGCAAATTAGAAAATAAATGGCTTAGGACATTTTAGTCATAAGTGTAAGATAAGATGAGGGTCTTAAAATTTAACTAACTAGGCACATTTTTAAAGTATTCTCAGGGCAGGTGCTAAACATTTATATATGAAAAAAGCAAGAAGTATGGGGTGCATAAATGAGATACATATTTTCTTGGTAGGAGAGAGGTGACTTGGCTAATATAATCACAGAGAATACAGGAGATGAGAAAAGATTCATAAGTGGGGATCTGCTCGACACAATTATATCGCAATCGTCCATATAACTCAGAAGAGGTGGGGCTTTAACAACTGCTTGAGCAGGTGACACAATCATATGAGTGAAGCAGCATCAAAACAGCATGCAATTAAAACAAAGCAAAAGAAAGTGACCTGGTCCCAATATCCAGGTGACCAGATACAGCTGGAGTTAAAACTTATCCTAAGCTCATGTAACATTTGAATCTGTGATGAGAGGACTTTAATTCCTACAGAATGTTTTTCATCTGAAACTATTTCATGTCTAAGAATTACAACTTTGTTTTCATAAATTATTTCATTAAATATCTTTCTTTGTTTATGAGCCTGTCACTACCAGATGGTGGGGAGTTGAGAAATGTGCGATCAGTAGGGTCTCTGCCCTCAAAGAGCTTACCTTCTCATTAAGGAGGTAAGACAGATACATGTAAAACAACCATAAATACATAACAGCATGTGATTAGGTGATGAATTAATCATCCAGACTATAAAGGTTGCAAGTGCTCAGGGGAGAGAGAGAAAGAGAGCCACAGGAATAAAAGTTCCATGCAGAATGTAGCATCTGATCAGGTGCTTGAAAGATGGGTGGAACTTGAGGACTGGAGGCTATACCTGAGATGCAATCTTTGCTTTAACACTTCCATGCTGTTTGTCCTTAGGCAAGGTACTTAAAGTTTTAGAGCCTCATTCTCATCCATACAATGATAATGCCTAACTCTACAGTTTGTTGAGAAGATTCCATAACATATCTATAAAGAAAATAATAAAGAACTTAACACATAGTAGGTACCAGTAAATTTTAACTATAATCTTAAATGATCTTAATGTAGTTGTGTCCCATTTTCTGAGCGGCTTCAAATGACCTTTGGAAGTTGAGGGAAATAAATTGGCACAGATATGAAGAGGTAAAGAGCAAGGAATACATCCAGTTGGAAAATCAGAAGAAAAATATAGAAATGATCATGCACGTTTTCTGGGAAGTCTAACTGACTAGAGCAGTAGGTTCATTTTATAGATATGGTAAGTCATTCATTCATTCAATATAGATTTATTGAGCAACTACTAGGTACCAGGTACTGTACCTGGTACAATGTAAGAGTTGAATAAAGGTGAGCCTTGAAAGGCAAACATTACAGTTTGGCTTGAATGGTAGAAAATAGGGTGAGATGGAAGATTTATTTATTTTGCCACTTATTATGCAGGGGAAAGACATATAATAAAAACAGAATTGGAAAAGCCCAAACCTGGCAGCAGATAGATTAGAATGGGTGTAGAATGTGGACATAAGGAGTATAATTGAAAAATTGTCACAATAGTTAACCTGAAAGAATGGTGGTCACCTGAATGAAGTGAAAATGTTTGGGCATGAGGAATACATGGAAAGAACTTCTATGTGATTTAGTAAATGACTTGATTTGGGAAATGAAGGCAAAGAAAAAATTATTCAAAGATGAATATACGGTTTGCCCTTGAGTGAACAGAACAGTAAAGGCAGAAAAAGTAAAGTTGGGAAGAATAATTTGGAAGCGTTGCTGATGGTTTGTGTTAGGTTAAGTCTGAGTTGAAGATAAGCTATTTGTTGAACGCTCAGTTAGCAAGATCTACTTAGGCATTATAAGCAAGGGGACTAGATTTGGGGGGGAATAGAATAGAGAGATCAGGTTGAGATCAGGTTGCAGCTGGGATGGTTCAGACACTGAAGAAGAACATAATAAAGAGAGAGGAGAAAAACTGAAAGGTTTGACCTTCTGGGCAAATTTCATATTGTGTGTGGGGAGGAGTAAGTGTGAAGGGGTGGGGAGAGGCTGTGAGGAAGGAAAGGAAGGAGCCAGGATAGGAGAGTGTGAAAGAAACCACTACAAGAGTTTGGGAAAGTTGATCAACAATATCAAATGCATCTGAGAGTCAAAGAGATTAGGGATTGGGGTAAACGTTGCTGCATTTATTCACAAAATGATTAACAGATAACTGTAAAATAACACAGAATTTAAAAAATTATTTTAAGGTAGGACAATTTAAAAATACTTTGGTATGACAAACACAGATCTAGTGTTTTCAAATTTCTGACATGTTAATCTTTGGAGTCAGGAATAAGAAATTGGGATTCTTGAGAATTCCCCAAGTCACAAGTTATTCTATATTTTTCATAACACTTCACTTATATATTAGTAAATAATAATGAGTGACCATAATCATAAATAATGAATCATTTTTCTGCTATAGGGATAGAGGTTTTCTGTAAAAAAATTTAATAATCAATATATGGTTTATTAGTATTATGAACCAATATATTTGTGAGAAGATTATATATTTAAATAATATATAAAAACTAATTCTACCTGATAAGGACATTTAATAATAGAAAGCATTAGAAAAAAAAGGGAAACATTAACATAAATGCTAAAAGAAATACATTAAAAACTTCAGGATCAATCTACAAAACTTAATATTTAAAATCTACCATTGTTAAAACAAAAATTTAAAACTTAGAGAACATTAATTGCTTTATCTGATAGTCTTGATCTTTGTTTCATGATTAAGCTTACACTTGTAGAAAAATTTCTTTCATTTTGTGTTGATGTTGGTCAAAATGTTAATTGTGAGTCTGAAAGCATGTTCAAGTTGAGTGTTAGTATTTATGTTTTTCCACAGAAACTCATTTTTCTCTTAATGATGAAAATATTTTGTCTGCCTTGATTTTGGTTTTGACATTGAAATTGAGTTGCTTTTTAAAGTTCAGATTTTTTTCTCATAACAACATATTCTTTCTCTTCGCATTTCTTGGGTTAACGCCTTTACAAAAAACTGTAGTCCATTGTGAATACATTGGGCAGTATCTGAATAATGTATTATTCAGGATCTCCTAGCAAGGTTAACAGCACTGCACAAAATCACAGGTTGAAATTGTCAATTTAAGGACTTATTTGGTTTCCAAAATATGTTATCTCTTGCATTCATTCGAACTAGTAAATCTCTACATTGATCGGTCACTTTTAATTCTTACAGAATTATAATACTTTTACCAATTTCTAGACAAATTTTCCACAAGATTTGGAAAAAAATATACAAATTTGAGGGAAAATGATAGGAATTCCCACATGGAAACACAACAGAGACATGCCACTTCTCTGTAACATTTAGGAAGCTTTAAGCTGCAAGTAATAGAAAGGTGAGCTCAAAATGGCCTAAATGACAAGGGGATTAATTATATCACCTAACAAGCAGTCCCAAGCCATCTGGGGTTAGTTAATTCAGTCAGTCAATAACATCTAGAGCTCAGGTGCTTTCCATCTTCCTACTTTGTTATTCCAGGTATATGGGCTACCTCCCAGTCACAAGATGGATTCAGCTGTTTCAGGTACCACATTCTCACATACTAACATCCAGAGCAGAAAGGGACACTGTATTTCTTGTCAGTCTTTTTTGTTTGTTTTAATGTCTCCCCCCCCCCCATGATTTCCCCTAATCCTTCATTGACCAGAAATAGGAAACATGCCCATCCTTAACACAATCACAGCAAAGGTTTAGTACAATGTAGTCAAACCTGAGGCACGGAAGAAGGGAAAATAGCTATTGTGCTAGCCAGGGATTCTTGAAGTGTTTGGTCTCGTGACCTCTTAAAAATTATTGAAGGTTACAAAGAACTTTTGTGTACGTGGGCAATCGCTTATTGATATTTACTGTATCAGAAATTTAAATTCTGAAAAGTTTTAAATAGTTCCTAATTTGTTTAAAATAACAATAATAAAACCATCATTTGTTACTATACTGTGGTAGGCAGAATGATGGCTCCTAATAATAGCCCACATCCTAATCCCTACAACCTGTGAATAAATCTCATGTGATTAAATTAAGGATTTTGAGATTGGTAGATTATCCTGGATTATCTAGATGGGCCCCATGCAATCACAAGGGTAGTTATAAGTGAAAGTAGGAGGCAGTGTCAGAGTGATGTAGCATGAGAAAAACACGTCTGGCTATTATGGACTTTAAAAATTGAAGGGACCATGAGCCAAGGAATATGGGTGGTCTCTAGAAGCTGGAAATGGGAATGGATTCTCCCCTAGGGTCTCCAGAAAGCCTGCAGGTACCTTGCTTTCAGTGTAGTGAGACCCAGTTTGAACTTCTGACCTCCAGAATTATAATAAATCTGTGTTGTTTTAAGTCACTAAATGTATGGTAATTTGTTACAGCAGCCGCAGGAAATGAATATATACACATATTTTGAAATAAAAAAGAAATGTTTTCCAAAACGACAATAAAAATGAGTGAGAAAAATGGCATTTACATTTTGGGTTATCTCTTTAATGCCTGATATAACAAAAGATACGTGGATTTTTGTATCTGCTTCTACATTCAGTCTGCTGTGATTAAGTCACATTGTCTCTGGAAAACTCTACACTCATGAAAGAATGTGAGCAAGAAAGGCAAATAATTTCTCAATATTATAATAAAAATGACCCCCGTAAAAGGGTCTTGTAGACCCACAGGGGTGCCTGGCACACACTTTGAGGATCCCTGGGGCAGGAAGTCAAGAATTTTGCACCATCCTCCAAAAGAACAGATAGGGAACACTTTTCCCATATGCCTTAAGTGAACTTGTCTGGCTCTAAGGTACGTCATCATCAACATAGTGTAATGATTTTAACATTTCTTCCTTAATTCAAATAATATTTCTAAGTTTATTTTGTGCCTGGCACTGCTTTATGCGCAGAGGCTATAAAGTGAACAAGGTGGACCCTTGCTCCAATGGAGCTTGCGTTTTAGTTGAAAAAAAAATACTAAGCACATAAACAAGGTAACTTCAGATATGGCTAAAGGATATAAAGAAAACGAGTAAGGGGAGAAAGAGTGAGGGGTATTTTGGGTGGTAGGCAAAGAGCTACTTTAATTAGTCTGAAGAGGACAAGTTACAGCTGACAGGTAACTAACAAGGAACCACTAAAAAATGAGGGAGAATATTCCAGGTAGGGAGAACAGCAGCGGCAAAGAGCAAGGAGCTTGGCAAGGTAAAGGAACAGAAAGAAAACCAGTGTGACTTTAGTGTAGTCCATGAGGGGAATGAAAAATGGGGGAAAAAAAAGTTGAAAGGGTCAGGCAGGTGTAGATCAGTAAGGTTTTATAGGACACAGAAAGGACTTAAGGTTTTGTTTGAATTACCCTACAAACTCACTGGAGGAAATAAGAGACTATGGAACTCTCTTATACGATTTGCTTCCGTAAATTCTTCCACCTTCTCCAGGGGCTGCTCTTCAGCCCAACACATTCCCCATCTATATAATGACTCTCTCCAGAAAGGCGCCGGACCCCAAATAGACACATCTTGCCTCACATAAACTGTGTGTATGCTAACATCAAAAACAGATCTGGAACCAATCAGGGGAATGTAAATTACAGGTTGCTTGATGTGGCATAACTTCTGCCTGTTGGCCAGTGTAGGTGTGCAGCCAAAAATGTACTCTGTGAATACAATTGTTTGGCAATTGCCGGTCTGTCACTTGTCCAAGTGGTAAGTGTGTGAATGGATTTGTATGGGTAATGACTCTGAAATTAGCAACTAGTTTTTTTTCATCTCTCTGTGATACAGGAAAACGCATTGCAACTTGGCTCATTTCTGGAGAATTCTTGTGATGATCCTCAGTGGCTCAGAATGTACATTTGGTCATCATTATCCCTTGTGTAATCAGTTTCTACAAACTATAGGATAATGTTACAGTTATGTTTACAGAATAAGAGAACATGCTCCACACCTTAATCAAACCATTTAAAGAGGAGCCTTCTTAGATAACATGCATTTATATATATGGCTAGTCATTAGATATCTACTCTATACTTTGAGTTTTACTACAGTGAGAGAAGTAATCTTCTGACTCCCACTAGAAACCTCCAGCTAGACCATGTGCCTAAAACTCTAAGGTATTTACTGTATAATATTGTCGAAGTGTTCACCAGACAAACCTTTCCACAACAAGATGGTGTAGAGAATTCACAAAAGCAGAAGTGACTTGAAATCTGCTCTGAAAGGGCCTAAAAACCGTCAGGAATTTGGACCCAATCAGTACACAGAACTGCAGGTGCGGTGACCCCGCTGTTAAAAAGTTGGATCCACGTGAATAATAAGCTTAATCACATTTTCAAAACAGCTGTGGCTACTTGGGCTGCCTAGTCTCTCGTCAGTCACGGCTCCGGAAAATTTTTAATTATTGCGAAAATTTATATTAAACTTAAGAGCAGACTGTGCAATCAAAGAAAATAAAACTACATAATTCCAAGGCTGCGTATTTTCAAAGGAATTTGATTCTGACCTCTGAATGCAATTGGGCAGTCTCTTCCTCTACTTCGGGGAAAAGAGAAAGGAAGGAGAGATGATTTTCTCTTTTTAGTAGTAACCGGTAACCAGACCTGTTGTTCTGCCAAGCAAGCGTTCGCCTTCTTCGAACCTGATTGCCAAGTGCTCAGAGGGTGGATGCTCGAAACCTGTGACTCCCTCCCCTGTCAGATAAGCAGAAAGTTTGCTCAGGCTATGATAAATCGGCACAACGCGGAGATGTTTTTTGGCACAAAGTGTACGTTAGGAAGATGACGGTGATTAAATTCACCCCCCTCCTCCTCATTCTTGCGGCCGGGAGTGTGTTTTGCCTGCATTTAAGAAATGTCCTTCAGCGGCAGGCGTGTGCGCGCTGAGCCTGCGGCCAGCGTTTTTGCATCTCCGGGGCAGGGCGACTCGGGCCGGCTGAGTGTCACCCACAGATGTGACCGGTCTTCCCCCGCGGGCACCCGCGGAGGCGGCAGCGCCGTTCCTCTCCCCCCGGCGTCTCCAGCCCTCGGCCCAGACCAGGGGAAGGGGAAGGAAGCCCTCGCCGCAAGCCGGCGTCTGGCCCGGCACAAAAGCACGCCGCCACCAAAAAACTTTTTTCCCCCCAGCCGCGCGCAACTTTTGGCCTTTTCGCCCACCACGTTCTCGTCTCGAGTTTCTGGCCCCTGGGGTTTCCTCCGCTTCCCTCGCCTTCCCCAGCGGCGCGCGGGGCAGCGCGGGGGGCACGGAAGGGGAGAGGAGGAGGGGGTGGCGGCAGATCGGGAGGAGGAACTGGTCATAGGGGACCCACACGGGCGAGTGCCCGAAAAGGAAAGCGACGCCGCGGTTTGCTGCAGTCGGAATAAAGTTCGCGCCCTTTCCTCGGCGCTTCGCAGCCTCCCCTCCGGTCTCCCCCACTCGTTTTTGACAGCTGGGCGCTACCGGCCACCTCCACCTCCAAGCCCGCACCCCCCGGGGGGTCGCCAAAGTTGTTTTTCCATTCCCAGAGAGAGCAGGGGGAGAGAAAAAAAGTAACAGGGCGCGGGAGAAACATATCCTCCATCACTAGCCCCCTAGAATCTGAGGACAACCAACCAAACCAACCTACTTTTATTTTGCAAAAGGGAAACAACATTGTAGTCGCGACAGTTTTGGAGAGAGAGAGAGAGGAGAAACTTGTGCGGCTTGCAAATCCGCCCGAGGTCACCTCGCCCGCCGGTTCCCCCCCCTACCCCGCCCCCCAGCAGCCCCCTCCCGGGACAGTCCGTTCCTTTTTTTTTTTGTGCCGAGGAACCGGGGGAACTCAGCAGGCTCCGACTTGGGGAGCGAAGGCGACCCTGCACGCGGGTGTAAATCAGTCACCTGAGCGCAGAGGGGCCGCGGCGAGGGCACTCGCGGGCGGGCGGGGAAAGGCGGAGGCGGCGAGAGCGGCTGCCCGGAGGAAATCAGAAGGGGGAGGGAAAGAAAGGCCGAGACTGAAGGAGCGTGAGGCGGCGGAGGGGCTGGTCCAGGCGCGGCCGCTAAGAGGAGACCAAGAGGCGGGGGCTGCACTTGACAACCAGCATGCCGAGATGGTAAGAAGTTTCCACCCTCCTTTCCTTTTTATTCTCGACTTCGGAAGAAAGGAGTCCCGCGCCGGCGCGCCTCGGGGGCCGCCCGGGGGCCGTGTTTTCCTCCAGTCCAGCGGCGGGAGGTGGAGGGGGGCGCTGGGGAGGGCGGGCAGGAAAGGAGAGCCCCAGTCCACCCCGGTCCCGCTCCCGAATTCGCCCCTCAACTTGGCCCGAGTGGCGGAGGAGAGCTCCAGGTGGGAGGGCGGGTGTACGCACGGGTGAGGGGGGCTCGGGAAGGTTGCCCCTCTCGCGGCCGGCGGGGCAAGGTGAGCGGTAAGCGGGCGGGCGGCTCCAGGGAGTTGGGACGGGCCGGGAGGCAGGCGGGGGCTGATGGAGCGCTGGAAGGAGCTCGGGGCGGAGAGGAACGCCGTTTGGACCCACGGTAACTTTTAAAACTTGCCCGCGAGTGCGGGGCCGGCGGCTGGGTGTGGGCGCCTGGGCGCGCTGGTGTGCCGCGCGGGGAGGACACCGCCGCCCGGTCCCCGGCACCTCTGATTTTCCCCTCCTCGCCCTCCCGTTGGGGAACCCTCCCTTTGTAAATGAAGAAGATGTAGGAAGTGCTCCTGGAGGTTTTCTGAAGAATGTGCAAAACGCAGGGCAGGAAAATCAACCCTAAAGAGAGAGAGATTTTGAGGTGGAGTTCGACAGGAGCCGATTTGTGTTACTTACACATTGACTGGAGGGTGGCATTTGGGGCCCGGGGAGAGGGCAGGATAAAAAAAAAAAAAAAAGAAAAAATACCCCACCTAAACCGGGGTGAAATTCTCTGTAAAGTGAGGCTGAGATTAAAAAAAAAAAAAAAAAAAAAAGTTCCAAGTGCAAGTGGTGGAGGAGATGGGAAGGCGTTGCGAAGCGAGATTCCAGCACAGCCCCTCTACCCGAAGCAGCTTCTCTGCAGCGAGGCAGCTGGCAATTAGCTCGCCGGCTGCTGAGCGCTCTGTCCGCTTTCGGGGAAGTGATTTGTTAGAAATGGGGCTGGACCACTCCCTTCCTTTTAGTTTGCTCCCACCCTTTGCTGCTATTGTTACCCCCTCTTGGGGTTCTGATATACTGCGTTCCGCATGTAGATGGACTATGTAAGAAAAAGGGAGATAGTGGGTTGGCATTTTTTTTTCTCTCTTCCCTTCCTCCTAATGTGACATCTCGTTTCAGTGATCAAAGTCACGACTGGAGTGTAGGGGATGCGACTGTCAAATGCAGGCACCAAAAAAAAAAAAAAAAAAAAACAAAAACGTGAGCCCAGGACTGAGGTTACAGTAAAGCTGACAGAAATTAAAGTGGTTTTGAAAGCAGTGTGCGATTTACGGTGGTTCGCATTTACCCTAGAGTCAAGCTGTTGTAAAACTGATGTACAAAAGACATCATGAAATAATCCTGTGTACCCAGGATTAAAGTGGCAGAAAGTGGCCTGTTTTATTATTTCTTATGTACTTCGTGGGCAGTTGCAATGGTTGGAATCTGTATTTAAGTGGAGGCGTCAAAACAAAATATTAAATATATCTGTTTAGCACTTGAGGGTTTTTCTTATAGCCGCATTTTACACAAGAACACTGTAAAAGCCGGTTGTAGGTATTATTTTCCTTCCCTTCCCCCCTCGCCTATATACTATTTGTCTACACATCTATTCCCAAATACTAATCACTTTGAACAGTGGTTAAGCACATTTGTCACCCACTGCTTTGTATTCTGCAGTTTCAGATGTTACTGTGCACACACATACATTATTTAAGTGGTGGAATTTATTCCTGTGTAGTGTGTCTGATTTGAGGACGTACTCAAGAGTAGTGAGACCCTGTGCAAGTTAATAGAACTTGCTTGATTGACCCTTTGGAGTCACCCAAAAAATCCCTTGTGAACTTTCATAGGGTATCTGTGTTCTGTGTTATATTTATAGCTGCTTTATTTAAACTCTTCAACCTTAAAGAAGTTCTTAGTTGGAGCTGCTCTTTCTGTTCCTGGAGAGTAGTAAAATCCAGATTGCTAATCACTTTACCAACGTACAGGAGTGTCTTCACCTGAGGGAAGTAATACTGAGGCTGAACGTGAACTCGGTTTGAGTATCTTGTGAGAAAAGTCTCAAACTGTCCTTGAGAATATTAAGTTCGCTGTTGTTTGCATGTAAGGCTTTGAAAAAGAACCAACCTCGCGTCATTTTAAAAAATAAATAGGAAGAAAATATTAATAGCAGTCGTACCTTCCCAATACCTGACGTTTTTCTTCCCCCTGAAATGTAAGATATCTGTCAGGCAGGGATATGTGATTACAAAAAGCAGCAGACAAAAGCGGAGCTGACTATTGCTATATTAAAATGTAAGTGTTACAGTTTGAATTTTCAAGTGAGAGTTTTTGAGTTCAGTGCTTTACATAACATTTTGTCCTAATCTTGCTTGCTGTCAGGGATGTTTCATGGTTGTGCAATTGCTGCAGTCAAGAATGCCAATTTGCATTCCAGGAGTGTCATTTGATTACTTTTATCTGCACAGCTCCAAGACCGGCCCAGACCTCTCGTTTCATCTTGCCATGTCACGAGTCAATGCTGTGTCGTCTTTTCAAAAATCTGCCTGATTTAGACAAGAAAGAAAAGTACTTTCATGTTGCAGCCGCAGTCCCCTGCTAACTTGTCAGCAGCAGGATATGATTCACTTGAGCCCAGAAGAATGGAACAGAGAGGCGGGTTAGGCAGTTCAATAAAGCCCACGGACAGGTAGTGTGTGACATCCCCAGAGAGCCACAGTTAATGAAGAACAGGTCTGCTTAGTTCTCCACACACTGACCTGGTGCTGTCCCCACAGTTTTCTCATTTGATCTTTCCCAGCAAATTGATCTTTTCTTGTATTTTTTTGCCTTCCAAGTTAGTCCTTGTGGGACCGAAATTAGCAGAGCAACTTAAGTTGGATAATACAGCTGTTCAGAAAAGAAGAAATTGGACACTGGCTCAAAAAGGGGTGGGGGTGGGGGGAGCTTTCCTTTTTGTTGTTGTTCCTGGGAATATTTCTTATATTAAGGGAGCCCCCAATAGGTGATGACTTGAAGGTAGTGGTTCCCTTTATTTTTAATTTTAGAGTTAAGGTTCCACACAATTTTAAATGTTCCTTGAGTATTTGAAAGGTGGTCCTAATGAGTAGTAGGAGTTCGATTTAGCATTTTTTCATTTTCACTTGTTTGAAATGATTTGCCAGTTGACTGTGTGTCTTTTATGGCTATTGTAAAGTAGACTAAATATCAATGGCATACTTGGACTGTATTTATAGTCTTCTGAATAACGACAATCCCAAAATATCTAGGGCTGAATAGCAGAAAAGATTAAACAATAAAAGTTATTAACAGTGTTGTATATAAATATTATGGTACATGGACATGTTTTCTACAAATTACCATCAGCCTCTTTTATATAAAAGCCACAGATACACTGTTAATAAAATGTTTTTAAAAAATTTCAAGATCCTGAATTTATATGTAGGTTTTTAGAACTGAGACCGGATTACAAGTAACAACTTCTGTAGATAGATACTCATTCATGCATGTCCTTATTTTTTGATTAAATTTAGTTTTAGCAAGTGGGTAAATCTAAGTTGGGAGTGTATATATAGTTTAAACAGGTTAAAGTTTCACTATAGAATTTTGTATCTAAGGCTTAGGTTGGAAGCAGTTAATAGATTCTTAACTCATTGCGGACTTGAGGAGCAGTGCTTTCTGAATTCCTCTGCAGCTGGTCTCATTTACCATCTACATCCTTACAAGAAACAGTTGAAAAACATTTCTGTGGAAGGGAGGCAGCCTCCTCAAATCTTTCCTGTTGGATGGGAATTACATAGGATCATTGGATCATTGGTTAGTAAACTCCTCTCTCAAGAGCTAGAGGGAGCCTCATGATTTTATTAGATATACTTAAGGTTTTTTTTTTTTTTTTAAAATCACTCTAGCAATCAGAATGTTGCAGAAAAAGAGATAATGAGTACTGGCTTAGTGTTTAGGCTTAGAGGTGCTATTGTAGTTTCTTTTTTTTTTTTTTTTTTTTAGCTGTGCTAGAAGCAGCAGAACTGTCTCCAAGAACAGTCAAATAGTCAGCTAAGATTTCTAGGGTTCTACCTTTCAGATGATCTGAGGATCAAGCAAAATGCACCCCGATACATTTTAAATCTGTTTTGGTTTGCTAAGTACTGTTTGTAGCTTTGTCAACTGATGGAGGTCTGTTAAAGAGGCCAACCTTCAAAGTTCTGTTAAAAGGAACTTCCTACCAAATCACTGAGGCGGGGGGTACCTTCTTTCTGTTCACTCAGGGCAACCTCCTTTTTTTTGAAGTAGTTATACGCATAACTGCCGTACTCTGGAGAGAAAACTCCTTTAAGATAAATATTTCATGATATAAGCATAAATAGTAAACCATTTATAAAGCCAGTGTATTAGGGATCAATAAATTAGTTAAATTTAAAGAAATAGAACTTAAGTGGTATTAACTTCAATATTTGTTTAATTTCACATTTGTTTATCACTAAAATCTGTGATGTTTACTTTAAATGGTCATTGATCATAATTGCGCTTTAATATTTATATGCTAGTTTTTAATAGCATTACTTTGGACAAACTTATTTACCATTTAAGTAAATAATACAATCGGTGAGATAAACTACCCAGATTGGTCTTTTTTTAATCTTCTACACAGTAGCTCTCATTATGTTGCTAGCCAATAAAAGTCTTTATTTGTGGCTTATTAGAACCCTCAGTACAAGCAAGAGTTCAGCTATAATTTAATTTGGCTGTTCAAAGAGGCTCCCTTGTTTTAAAGCATGTTCTCAGTACGATTTTACCATTTATTGTGAAACTATATTCTAACTTGTGCTTATGCATAGGAACAGTTTTACAGATATATCATTTTTTAATGTTTGGCCATAGCAGAGTCATACATTTTTTTCCTTTAAAAAAATCTGTATCTAACAATGTCAGGTTTTTTTTCCTTTTGCTTTATTTTTCCCTTGACATTCTGGAGCACTTTTTTCTTGGTGATTTGAATAGCCTTGTTATGATAATTTAAAATCAGTTCCCCAAGGAATATAACCTTCCCTTAAGGTATAGTGAGTGGGGAACTGAAAAAAAGTTAATTCCATAATTAAGAATTCTAGCCGAGGATGTTTCACTACTGCAGTCACTTGAAATTACAAAAAAGTTTGCCTTGTACTTTACACATTGCTAGGGTGATAAATTCAGTTTCCTTACAGGAAGCTGCTGGGAAGTTTTGCAGTGAGTGGAAGATGGTTTGAGAGTTTTGGTGGTAGTATTCGTAACAAATCACTTGAAGACTAGACCTTGACTATAGAACTCTAAGATGAGCATTCAGGAATTCTTCCTCAAGGAAGGCAGAATGTAGAGCTGCTAAATGAGTCACTGCATGTATATCTTACCAGTGGGAATCGCATCAAGCCACCCCTCTAGATACAGTATTTAATAGTTGTCAAAATGTACAGTATTGTCTTGGAACTTGTGGTTCACGAGTTCATAGTCTCTGCTTTTTTGTGTTCAGTACAAAGATGTAAGAACCCACACAAAACATTTTTCTCTTATTATGACCTTACATTTGCCAAAGTGCCCCATGCTGAAATTCCTTTTCAGTGTCTTTTTTTTTTTTTTTTTAGTCCAAAGCCAGACGTGTACCCAGACACAAAAGCCTCTGTGTATAGCAAGCTGTTTTAAATATTGTGACTCGACGATGTGCTGTCCTTTCTCTGCTTGAGCCAAGGATCTCTGCTCAGTGTCTGGATTACCAAGCTCCTTCTTCATTGTACCTCTTGTCAACCATTCCTATTCATTTAACCTTTCATTAGTGTCTGTGCAGCTTCACTGTCTGGAAAGGCAAGGAAAAACCGAAAGGCCCCACTGTCACAGTTATTAGATTTCTCGGTTACATCCCAGCAACCATAGAGAAGTGAGAGTCGACACTATTGTCGTGCATGCTGCTGTCCTGGGGTGCAGCCCTTCTGTGCACGTCAAGGACATGTGCCACATGTTGATATGCATCCCGGGGATAAATGCACAACACGGGGGATAGGCCGATGCTGGCAGTAATGAGCTCTGTAGGAGTTATTGCAGAGACCAACAGTTTGTGAAGGAATTTTGCTTAACAGGCCAAGGAGATAGACAGAGTTGAGGGCTGCCAAGATTTGCCTGTGCGGAGCTTAAGTCAGTCGCATTGTTTTCAGCTAAACTTCATTTGAGGGGAGAATTGAATAAGTTGGACAGCAAGGAAGAGTCTTATTTTCATTTTTTAGTCTTTCAGAGGACCCAAGTGATGTTTCTGGTGACTATTCAGTGTATTATAACTATTTTTTATACTGACTGAATCATCTATGTAAATGGATCTATTAGCAGTTTGTTAATTCTTCCATATCTAGAAAAGAATTTAAGAGATATTTCATAGATGTCATATATGTATTTTAAAATCCATGTAAAATAATGTAGCCTATTTAATTTCCTATGTTACTATTTTCCCCTTTTGATTTCCCTCTAGCATCTTTTGTATTATCCCTTGATTCCTTAAAAATGCATTTGCCTTGTTGCCTCAGTGTAAAGGAAGAAAAAGATGATCATGGATTATTTGCAAATCATAATAAAGACCAATATTTGCAGACTTTGGATTGGAAAATATTACTCAACATCTTAAGATTCATCAGATTACTTTTTAAGAATTCTCAACACATTTGAATAGAAAATGGTAAATTATAATACCTGCATCTCACTTTACCCACAAGTTCATTTATTTTTTTAAATTAGGAAAATCTTTGTTGCTAGGGGCGACTAGAATATTTTTGTCTTTCTAATTTAAATAATTTTTGTCAGTTTACCAAACTCTTTTGGGGCTCCCCAGTAGCTTTGCAAATATATGAGTGATTTATTACTGAATCCTTATAAAGTGATTTTTAAGTTTTACTTGACCTTACCTTCTTTAGCCAAGGCTAACTTTTTCACAGTTGTATTTGAAACTTTCTCTGCTAAGCTTTTCATGGTGTCTTGTGGGCCAAGTTATCTTTGTTTCAGGGAGGAGAGATGAGCTATTTCCACATTCCTTTCTTCAGGTGGGATGATCCTCTGCAGGGAAATACATATTCATTCAGTAATTGACAGCTAAGTGCCCAGCCAGCCCAGGGCCATGTCCCAGTCTCTTGACCATTGGATGGAAGTTCTGTGCAGATAGTAAGATGAATGTACTTTGATCATCTCAGGTGACCTGGTGGCCTTCCTACGGACAAGGCAGGGGTGTGTTAACATTGCCCCTTCTAATATTCCCGTTCCCATTCATTATGGTTTGTGTTGGCAGAAGTAGAAGAGGAAGGAGGGACACTTGAGGCTGTAATTTTACCTTCCCCCCAAAAAGCCATGTGGTAGTTAAAGAAAAGGAATGCATGTCAGGAGCTACTCTCTAAAGGAATTCTGCACCTATTCTTCATGCAGTCAGTATCTCAGCTGGCTGACCACGCCTTGGAAAGCAGTTGCACCACTGTCCACTCCAGAGTGAGAACAGCCCGGGGACTGGGTTTAGAGGCAGGTCCCATTCTAGTCTACCTAGGTCTGAGAGCCTCCATTTCATCTTTGGTAAAACAAGTGAGTTTTGTAATTTCTATATTTCTTTCCAGTGGGAGCACTTTATATTTTATGTGATAAGACTATATAATCAGAGCTGTTTACCATTTTAATAGCTATATTGAGATATAATTCACATACTGTACAATTCATATGCTTAAAAAGTACAATTAATAACATTCCATTGTATGGCTGTAGCACATTTTATTTATTCATTCATCCAATGATTGACATTTGAGTAGTGTTCACTTTTTTGTTATTACCAGTAATGCTGCCGTGAACATTTGTGTGCCTGTGTTCTGTTTCCATTTTTGTTAGGGATATACCTAGGGGTGGAATCGCTGAGTCATGTGGCAACTCTATCTTTCACTTTTTTTTTTAAATAAATTTATTTTTGGCTGCGTTGGGTCTTTGTTGCGGTTTGTGGGCTTCTCATTGCTGTGGCTTCTCTTGTGGACCATGGGCTCTAGGTGGACGAGCTTCAGTAGTTGCAGCACGTGGGCTGAGTAGATGTGGCGCATGGGCTTAGTTGCTCCGTGGCACGTGGGATCTTCCCGGACCAGGGCTCGAACCCGTGTCCCCTGCGTTGGCAGGCGGATTCTTAACCACTGAGCCACCAGGGAAGTCCCTACCTTTCACCTTTTGAGGAACTGCCAAATCGTTTTCCAAAGCAGCTGCACGTTTTACATTCCCACTAACAGTGTATAAGTTTCCTAATCTCTCCACATCCTCTCCGAACTTGTTTCTATCTGTCTTTTAATTTTAACAATCCTAGTGGGTGTAAAGTGATTTTGATTTGAATTTCCCTGATGATTAGTGATGTTGAGCATCATTTCATATGCTTATTGGCCATTTGTATGTCTTCTCTGTTTAGCAGAAATGTCTGTTAAATCCTTTACCCTTTTTTCATTTAGGTTGTCTTTTTATTGTTGGGTTGTAAGCTCTTTATGTATTCTGGACACAAGTCTTTATTAGATACAAGATTTGTAAATATTTTCTCCCATTCTGTGGGTTGTCTTATTTTTTTGATGGTGTCCTTTGAAGCACAGAAGCTTTAAATTTTGACAAAATCCAATTTATTTTTTCTTTTGTTGTTTGTACTTTTGGTGTGCTAAGCAATCATTGTCTAACCCACGCTCATGAAAATTTACTCTAAGAGCCTTATAGCTTGAACTCTTACGTTTAAGTTCTTGATTCATTTGGGCTAACTTTTGTGTATAATATGAAGTAGGGGTCCAGCTTCATTCTTTTGAATGAGGGTGTTCAGTTGTTCCCAGCATCATTGGTTAACAGTTCTTTGCCCCTTTGAATTATCATAGTACCTTTTGGGAAAATCATTTGACCATAGATGTAAGGGTTTTTTCCCCCTGAACTCTCCACTTGGTTCCACTGATCTATATGTCCATCCCTGTGCAAATACCACAGTCTTGATTACTGTAGCTTTGCATTGTTTGCAACTGAGAAGTGTGTGTCTTCCAACTTTGTTCCTCTTTTTCAAGATTATTTTAGCTGTTCTTGGTTCTTTTGCAGTTTATTTTTATTGTGATAAAAATATCACATAAAATTTAATAACTTAATCATTTTAAATATACAGTATAGTAGTGTTAGCTGCATCTTGCTGTGCAACAGATTGTTAGAACTTTTTCATCTTGCAAAATGGAAACTTACATCTATGCCTATTGAACAACAACTCCCCTTTTCCCCTCCCCATAGATGCTGGCAACAACCATTCCACTTTCTAAGAATTTGACTACTTTAAATACTTCATATAAATGGAATCATGTGGTATATATCCTTCTGTGACTGGCTTATTTCACTTAGCATAATGTCCTCGAGGTTAATCCACATTGTAGCACATGACAGGATTTCCTTTTTTTTAAAGGCTGAATAATATTTCATTGTATGTATATACCACATTTTCTTTACCCATTCATCCTTAGATGGACATTTAGATTGAGTCCACTTCTTGGCGATTGTGAATGATGCTGCAGTGAACATGGGTGTGCAAATAACTCTGCAAGATTCTGCTTTCAATTCTTTTGGATATATATCCAGAAATGGAGTTGCTGGATTATATAGTAGTTCTATTTTTAATTTTTTGAGGAACCTCCTTTCTGATTTCTGTGGCTGCTGCCCCATTTTACATTCCTACCAACAATGCACAAGGGTTTCAATTTCTCCACATCCTTGTCAATGCTTGTTACTTTATGTTTTTGATTTTTTATTTTTTTAAATAGTGACCTTACTAACACATGAGAGGTTATATCTCATTGTTTTGATTTGAAGTTACCAATGATTAATGATGTTGAGCATCATTTTATATGCTTGTTGGCCATTTGTATATCTTCTTTGGAGAAATGGCTGTTCAAGTCCTTTGCCCATTTTTATTGGATTATTTGATTTTTGGTTGTTGAAATGTAGGAGTTCTTTATATATTCTTGATATTAACTCCTTATCAGAAATACGGTTTGAAAATATTTTCTCCCATTCAGTAGGTTGCTTTTTCACTCTGTTGATTACTTTCTTTGCTGTACAGAAGTTTTTAAGTTTGATGTAGTCTTATCTGTCTATTCTTTCTTCTGTTGCCCTTAGCAGTTTACTTTTAAAACTCAGAATTATCTGATCCTCAGAAGCGTAAAGGCTATGTTAGGAAAATACATCTATCGTTCGGGTAAAAAACTCTTGGTGATACTCCAGGGGACAAGAAATATGTCATTTGGTAGCCAAAAGATGATGGCTCTTAGCTCCCTGTGAAACACCCTGGTTTTGCTTTGATGTTTCTTAATTATCATTGAGTTTAAAAGCATTCTAGGTGTTCTATATAAGAGATACACTTCATACCCTGGAGGGTGGAATTAAGTACCTAGAAATAATTGTTTTTAGTTTTATAAATAGCTCAAAAGGAAAGGAAAAAAAACATTATTGAGAAAATTTGTCTTCCTAGATATTCCATTGTAACTAAAAAACACCACCAGTAATTAAAACTAAAAATTACTGTATGATCTCAAACCCAAACTAACTGGTCCAGTTACGTTTTAAATAAATACCATGTTCAAATCTGGCATGGCACATTTGGAGACATGAGCTTATTTTAAAGTTTACCTGACAAATTTTATAATTAATATACCTCATCGTTGAGTTAGAGAAGCTTGAGAGCAAATGAAAGATAACGTAATTTGGGGGCAGCTATGCTGTATCATTGATGAATTAAAAAAAAGTTTGTTCCCTTTTAAAGTTCTAATTTTTCTTTATTCATGCTAAGAAACAACTATATTTATCTCCATTTAAAGTAATTGCTTTCCTAGTATTCTGATGAGCCGTTCTTGCTTAGCTACATTGTCTGGTTTTGGCCTTTTGCCAGTTAGTTTGGACAAAAGTTTCATTATTCATTCAGTATCAACTATTAATTAGATGGCGAACTGATCAAATATATATGTGGAGAGTATGTATTTTTCCCCCCCTCATCAATGTTTACCTAAGTTACATAAATAGTAATTAGCCAATTTTAAATTGTATCTTATGACATACAATTACTTTTCTCCTGGTGAAAATTCTAGAGAGGATTTACAATCATTTATAAAAATTGTATGGTAGAAAATCTTATATTTACCATACACTTGATTTTTGGTTATAAGAAATTTCATTATAACAAATGACACAGTTTTTATTAATGTTGAGCAATAAATCAATGCTACTTTTCTGTTTCACATGTTATGACGTGCTCATATGTATCTTGTTTTATATATATGGAATGACAAAATCATGTGTACTGTTATGGTACCTTTCATGGTTTAAGGACATAAAGTATGTAATTACCTGGAAAAATACAGCCATACAAAGAAAGCCCATTCATTTCTCTGTCCTATGGTATTTAATCTCCCTGTAATACACATTTTACTCTAGTGGATTAGGGAAGTTTTTTTCTGCTAACACGTCTGTACACTAACAGGTAAGCTTCTGGAAGTACAATATGATAGTTCAGTTTTCCTCTCATTCAAAATGGTGATAGGAAACAAAGCATAATATTTGTTCATATTGGTTTTTGATAGACTAAAACATTAATTTCACTTCAGAGTACATTAACTCTGAATAATATGAAAAAGTAGATAAATATTTTTTAACCTCAGAAATTCTGCCACGTGTTAAGCCATATTTTTTACCCTGTAAGTCCTTTGCAAAAAATATTTTCACATAAAGGATTTATGTGTGTCCATTGGTCTTTGCAGCTTCGCTTATGTCCATAAACAGCAACCAGTCACTGACATGACATTTCTGTGTACAGAGGACTGTGATAATTAGATCTAATGAAATGTGTGTGCGTGTGTGTAGGTAGAAGCATCAGTGACAAACTGATAGTCTGCAACTTCCTTATGGGAGAGGGAGAAAGCAGAATAATATAGTTCACTGAAATTTTGTTTTTGGGTGTGTGAGGGGGAAGGGTTTGACACATATGTGCATTTTCATACTGCAGTAATGCCTGGTACAATATTTTTTGTAGTCATAGGTATATGTTATGGATGGCATGGATGAATATTGAGTGTATCATTGAATATTTCATTAATATTGTCAAACTGTGTTTCTGAAATACAGATATGCCAAAGTAATCTGTTAACAGCCAGCAGGTAACTGTTTACTATATGTAGAATAACTTGCTGTAGATTTGCATGAAACATTAGACAATAGTATACTGATTTGGTAAAAGTAAAAGATGCTTTTGAAAATGATCAGGTTTTTATGTTCAAGTGGTACATTTCACATAGGCGTGGGAGTTGTGGTTGTCATTATTTTCCACAGCATAACACAACTTTTCAGTATTTTAGATTGTAATTAAACAGGCGATTGCATTTCTGTGATACACATGACACTCTGTTCGGCACCGTATGTCTAACAGATGAGGTAGAAGTTCTAACCCTAATATGAAGGAGCACAAAGTTCATTGGCAGGAGGGTATTCATTATCTTGAAAGAATAACCATGGTCCAGGGGACTCCACTGGTCTTTGTATGTTTAGAAATCTAATTTTGTCAATACACGCTTAAAAGAGATCAGTCCTTCATGGACTCATTCAGCTGTTCACTGACTGAGGGGTGGAGATTACATACCCACATGTGCATGCCTGCACACACGCCATGTGAACATGTGTATACCTACATACCTTATTAGGTGAAATACTTCCATACTACGCCTATCGGCATGCTTAGCACATTCTCTCCTTTGCAGGCAAATTTAAGTAGGGAGTCAAATCATAATCGAAATGTTGCTCATTGCTTTATGAACTTGGAATTTGATCAGAGAATATTAGGGATGGAGGTGGAGGGTGTAAGGGCCTCCTCTGTAGAGAAAACCTTTCCAGTGGCCTCTGTTTACAATGCACCCTTCAGACTCCTCACTCCTGGACTGTGCTTGGAAGAGCATTGACAAAATTGACCCCTGTTGCTTTTTTCTGCTTCCCATTCACCTTCTGACTGATAAATTCTTTTTTCTCTGGATATGTTAATATTCTCAAGCAGATATTAGGCAACTGTCCTGGGAGCTACTTGTTAAGGTGACTTTGCATCTGTTTGGTTTTTTATGGACCTAATGCAGATGGCAGTCCCATTTCATTCATTTTAAATTTCTTGGGAGATACTTCATGCTACTACCTTACATGTAATGTGTTTTGTATATGGGTAGGTGAGAATGGTGGGAAGCCACAGAATAAGGCTGCAGTTTCCAGGAGGAAAAAAAGATGTATGTTGTTGTTTTTTAAAATAATAAAGCTTAAGACCAGCTAAATACCTTTTAGAGAAAGTTTCTATTGTTTAATAATACCTTGTAGAGAAATATCATGATTTGAGATTGTCCTTATATATAGGTGGAATACACTGCAGTTGAGAAGTCAGTAAGGGTGTGTGTGTGCATGTGTGTGTGTGTTTAATCTCTGCATCTATTTTCTGTGTGATAGAAAAGTTCCTCGATTACTTTGGGATTCTCTTTTCCATTATACAGTTAGAGCCAAGATTAGATTTTAAAGATTCTCAGTGTTTCACATTGTGTGATGTTCAACATCTCTTTACTATTTCATGGGTGCCAAAAAGGACCAAAAAGTTAAATCTGTACCTTTGACTTCACATTGGTTGATTCCAGCAACTTCCCAGTTAGTTTCTTTTTTTTTTTTTTTACTTTAGTCTTTTGTTCCCTTTAGAACACTTTAATATCAATTAGATTTTGACTACAGAGAAGCGTTTGTTAGGGGAAGAGAAGGTAGGAGGATAAGGCACTGAACATCCACTGAGCCTGAAGGATAGATGTTGGTGGACAGGGGAGCCTCCTGTTGGCTGTGGTTTCCTTAGATCTAGTCCAGCTTTCATCCTTGTGTCCCTATTTCAGTCTGCAGTCTGTAAGTTTCAGAGCAGTTGTGGTACGGTTGTGTAGTGTGAGAATTTTATTATTTAAACCTATAGGGTTGAATGTATTCCAAATTTTGAATTTGAAAAGGTGTCAGAACCAAAAATTAAGTGAGGGTGGTGATGGAGAGAATGGAAAAATTGCACAGGAAATGTTGAACACTGATAAAAATATAGTTAGAAAAATACATTGAAAAACAAAGGGCCAGTTAAAATGAGTGCCGTGAGACTTAACGTTTATGTGACTCCCCAACCTCCTTGCTCACCACGTTTTTCCTCAGAATCTTTCAGGGTCTCCTCCTCTTGTGCCCCTCATCTACTGGGCAAGTCCTGTTAGATCTGTCTCCTGACTTCCACCCATTCACCATCACCCTGGTCAAAGCCCTACCACCCTTTACCTGGAATACCGCAGTAGCTTCTATTTGGCCCGGTGCTTCCATTCCTGCCTCTGTCCTGCCCACTACACCCAGAGGACTCTTTACGGAGAAATCACTTCCCTATCACAAAACCTTCCAGTGTCTTCTTTCATCTTACCACACCTGCAATGAAATCCGAACTCCTGCCGTGACTGAAAAGGACATGTAAGATGTAATCCTTGCCCAGTGCTCCAAAATCATTTCCTACCACCGCTCACTCTGCTCCCATAATGCTGACCTTCTTGCTGTTCACTGAATATGCCAAATTCCTACCTTCCTTAGGCCTTTGTACGCAGTTTTCCTCTGCCTGGAATGCTCTTCTTCCAGATTTTTGCATGGCTTGCTCCCTTATTTCATTCATGTCTCCTCGAAAATGTTATCCCTTCAAAGAGAACTTACTGACAGCTTTTGTCCCCCAGCTGTCTCTCCACCCTGTATGTTTCTCTGACCTCTATCCCTGCTTCTTTTCTTCATGGCATTTATCACCACTAGAAAAGATACTTAATTTGTTTACTTATATGTAATTTATTATTTGTCGTCCACCTTCCTGCCAGGATGCCAAACTCCATAAGAACAGGGACCTTTGCCTGTCTTGTTAATTTCTGAATTTCTGCTGCCTGTAGCAGTGCCTGGTATGGGAAACACTCAGCAGATGTTTATTGAGTGAATGAATATACCTGCATATGATTTTCCTTGTAATCATTAACAGATTTTATCGGATCTTAGTTATTACTTGGAGGGTTATTTATGGTATTTGCTGTTGCAATTATCTGAACTGCTTATTGGATCAGTGGTTTCCAGGGTAGATGTAAACACCCCAAGAGGTATGCAAAAGTCATCCTATAAGATCTGGGGAAAATGAAATTCGATTTATCTCATTCTCCTATTTTTATATTTGTGTTTTGTAGTGTGCATGGTATCTTATAGTACATGTATAAGAGATACATTGTGCAATCAAATTTGATGCTATGGACTGAGCGTGATCTGGACCACGATGGTTAACTTTGTTTAAAGCAAAATATATCTCCGTAATCAGGCTTTTCACAGATGTTGTGCATTTGAGTAATAAGGTGGTGATACCACTCGTGAGAATGTGTAAAGTCTTTCCCATTATTCAGAAAATTGTACAGATCTAATATTGGGTTGGGAGTGAGATATTATTTATGTAATTCAGCACACATGTGTGTACTGATAGATAGTCCTTAATATTCAACTTCTGGTAGAATTTTCAGGTATCTTGAGTTAAATTGCTCCTGTAATGGGGCCCTTTGTACCTGCACTAACCCATATGAGGAGGTATGTTGAGCCATTTTAAGTGATGATTCAAGTTTGCTTGCTACCTGATTGGTCTGTTTGGGGTGATCTGTGTTTTTGGTTGATTTTTGAATAATTCTTTTATGTCAGTTTTAGTAATTTAGGCCTTTTAATGAAGCTTAACTGGGTACTTTGGTGACTTCAGTTTTTTTTTAAACAGCTTTATTGAGATATAATTCACATACCATACAATTCACCATTTTAAGTTTTACAGTTCCATTTTGTAATTACAATACATGCAATTTTGAAGACACTATGGGGAAATAAATAAATGATAAACTTAGAATTCGGAAGGAAACCTAGTTAGGTATTCATTTTAGTACCTTCTCAAGTTAAAGGAAGTTTTATAACATTCGAAGAACTTGTTAATAAAAATTTGATAAGATTCATAAACTTGAGTGAAACATTAAAGTAATTAATATACTAATAAATGTGCTAAGGAAACTTGAAAACCAAAAATAAGTAGATACAAGTAAGCATTATTCTGTATAAAATAGTCACCCTAGAAGGTCATACACTGATGTTAGCTTAAAATGTTTTGGAGCTCATCATTTGGCGTTGGGTTTGGACAGCCTGTATCTAATTCTTTTAATTATCTTCAGTGCCAGCAAATTTTCTGTGACAAAAGTTTTGGTTTTCTGAATTGTCTAGAAGTTAAGCCTGATGAACATGGTGGATGATAAAGCCAAATAATTCTATTTTTGGTAAGAAGGAAATTGGCACAGTTGATTTTTCTCATATAACTTATGAATTGGCTCTGGAAATAGTCACAAAGGAAAAATTCCAGAAACGTTTTGAACAATAGTAGTGTTGTTGGAATGAGTGCAGTGTCCTGAGGTGACAACTCAGACATATTGACTATTTTTCCCCACCAATAATGGAACTTCCTATTAATATCCATAGAAACTCATTTGGTTCTAGGAGAACCGGTGGGAGATTTTTTGCATATATAGATTCATACATGCATGCTTACAAACATTTTTCTAACCATCAAATTGTGTTAGTATTTTGTAGTCTTATGCAACTGGGCTGCACGTGGCAAGTATCCGATAGATTGTACTTCAGTGTAGATCTTGTGAAATCTGAGTAAAAGTATTATAGGTTGTGGCCTGAGGAGGCCTCTGAAGGCAGAGATGATCAAGGAAAATTTTACCTAAGATGTGAGACTGCGTAAGTGCTCCATGATATTAAATGGTTGTATGTAGCGCTCTTTGGCTAGAAATTAGAACGATTGTCACATAGCTTATATTGTATACTTTGTCTTAGTTTCAGTAAATCTGTATATGTGAGGCATAAATAAATACTCGGGACATGAGAAAGCAAGTGAAGTACAAATTTGTGCACATAAACTGTTTCTGAGGCAGTCTTGTCTATACTGACAGATGACAGAAGTCAAAGGAAAGAGTAGTTGCTAAAGGGGAATATGATTTTATTTTGTTTTTTATGTTTTAAGATTTGTTTTTGAATTCCTGTAAGTTGTAGTTTCAGGTGACACTTATCAATCAGTTTCTTTATGATTACTTTCTGGTTCTCAGTTGAGAAATGCACTAGTTATACCTTCTCGGAAAATGCTGTGTTGTTAAACTTTCTTCCAATTCATCTTCCAACCTCTTCTCCACAGCACAAAATGCTAATTTTGCATGGAATCTGTAGATCTTGGCATAATTTTATTGTTAAAAATATTAAAAGCAGTTTTGAAAAATCAGTTTATTTTGTGAAATCACACCCACACCCTATCTTGAAGTTTGTAGAAGATTTTTAGGAATGAGAATTCAAGAAATAGAAAGGAATGAAATAAGTTTGACTCCAGAAAAGTTAACTTTAGATGTTTCTGGATTCCCCCAGAGTTCTCTGAAACTTTGGAACTTTCTGATTTGAAAGAAAGTTAAGACCAACTGGTATTAGAAGTAAACACCTGTAAACTGTTGGGTGTTTTCTTTTAGCCAAACCCAAAGTGAACTTATACATACCTAGTTTACTAAAGCTTTTTACATAGTTCTGTGAAGGTAGAGAGGGCTCTTAGCAGGCCCTGTTATAAGGTGGAAAGCTCTGCTCGACCAAAACATGAGTGCATCATTAATACTAGCTTTGTAGGAAACACATGTGCTGTCTTCATGGACCATTTGGCCCATAAGATGGGATTTGTCATAATTCACTGTCATGTATGATGATTCCTGTGGGAGTGTAAGGTCTAGCTGGATGGGTTCTCCATGTTTTTTATCTTGTTCCAGGGTGGCTTATTATACTTGAGAATGTGCTTAATTAAAAGCTCTGTGTTTTCCAACACCCATTCACAATACCTACACCTGACTTTGTCCATGGAATTCCATATGCAGATTGAGGGCAGTCATGACTTGGAAGATGGAAGCTGTCAGACTTGAAACCTACTTCCATTTTTTGGTGTCATCTCTTTACCATGAGATATTGGACCTTTCTAGGTTTTTCGGATTAGTATTCTCAGGAAAAGAAATTTATATTTGATAAGAAACTAAAGAAAAGAACCATTTATTAATATTGGATATTTCTCAGAATATCATGAGATTGAGTTTTGTTGTGTTTTTATAAACTACTGCAACATAAATTTCTTTTTAATAAAATCTTTGGCTGAATCCAGGCCTAAACCAAGACCCTTTCTTAGAAAAGGGAAGTTTTGGAATATTTCATGTTATAATCTTTGAGATCAAACACAGTAGGATCTTACAGAATTTCAGCTTTTTATGTATGTATGTAATCTGTTTCTTTACTTTCTTAAATTTGCCCCTCATTTGAGTGCAGTCATACTTTATTATAATCAACTGTTTATACAGCTCTCACATGCTGCTCTGTAGATTCTTAGGTATATAATTATGAAATTTTCATCTTTCTATCTTTATCGAGGAATAATAAATGATCCTAAGTGGATCATAATTTAGTAATGTACTTATCTAGTAGTTTCATGTTTTAATTTTTAAAGCTCTGCTGAAAGATTCTGGTTTGGGGCTGTCTCGGCAGTATATCTTGGACAGACGTTTAATGGTCAAAGTTAAATTGTACTGCCTTGTATATTCCATTTTTAGAAATTAGTGTTTCATCCCTGATTGAGAAATCCAAGACTAGGACTATTAGACTTTTCTAAATGTGTTTAGCTAACATTCAGCCTTCTTTGAAAGGTGATTCTTTTTCACCAAATGAATTTTATAAAGTCAGCTTCCTTAATTTGTAATGTAGGCGCAATGAAAGCCGCAGGGTGTTTTTTTTTTCCCTGAGAAATCTTTAAAGAGATGTTTAAACAAATCAAAATATGCTTATAATTTTAAAGAAATAATTTGGTGTGGCAAGTTTTAAATTTAAAAAAAAGGCATATACATACATGCACACACACACACTGCATAACCTCTCTTTGAGTCTTTGGTTTAAGTCCTCTGTCATATAATGCCAAAAACTTTGTTCTGAGCTGCGTGTGTGTTGAAACATGTATGCCTGTCCTAGTGTCATAACTAATTATATCTCTCGTATGCTTACTTCTAGTAATTGGAAAGTAGACCTACCGCAGCAGAGGATTTTAGTTTTATCTTGAGGACCTGCTATAGAAATCAAGTTTTCGACCATGCAGTAACTTGACATTGTAAACTGATATTACTGTTTTAAATATATCATCCACTTTGTGTTTTGCAGAAATAGTGTACTGTAAGGGAAGAAAAAATTCCAGTGGTTCTTAAAAGCACATCTGTCTTTAACAGTAATGATAAACGCTAATACTGACTCACTTTGCAGTTTCGACTGCGATAGTTCATTTATAAATTGGAAATTGACAGTCTAGTGTTGTGATAACAAAATTTTATTGGCTTTCTCTTTCCCAAAGTTTGTCAGAAGGTTGTAGCTACTGGCAAACCTGATGGTGCTTTGGTCACTTAATCTTCATGGATGGGTCTAAAATAATTCGGGGCTCATTCTATGAAAATGCATTGAGTAGAATTTTCACCGACTAGTTTAGAAAT
This sequence comes from Balaenoptera physalus, assembly GCF_965194825.1. Classification (NCBI taxonomy): domain Eukaryota; kingdom Metazoa; phylum Chordata; class Mammalia; order Artiodactyla; family Balaenopteridae; genus Balaenoptera; species Balaenoptera physalus. The sequence continues at coordinate 66,226,967 of NC_138886.1, read as the reverse complement.
CCTGTCTTGGACATGCTTGTGACTGGGGCAGCAAACAGTGTGTAATATGCACCAGCATGTATGAAAATATGTGGTCCTTGTCCCTGCCTGCTGCAAGAGGACTTTACCAGGCTTCAGGCTCTGAGCTGTAGTCTTGTCGCAATTAAAGTCTTAGGGCTGGGAGCAGTTAATGCTGGTGATAGATTGTGGTATTTAGCGTTGTGCTGTGTTCCCTGGTGAGCTAGTTCTGTAGACTTACAGGATTCTAGTCAGAACTTGGGAAAGACTCTACCAAAGAATTTGTGGTGATTAAATACTTTTGAAAGCAAGAAATACAATGACTTTTATTATTAACAGGCAGACCTATTGGGCTTTGCTTAAAGAAATAGTGAAAAGATGATGCAGTTCTGTGATTGATAACTGTTTAAAATTTAACACCAAAAATGCTAGATTTTCTTTTCTCATTATGTTAAAGTATTCCTAGCTTTGAAGTTTCTTTCCTTTCATTCTTTCATTATAGTTGAAAATAAAACTCTGCAGTTCTGTATTTCAAACTTAACTCTGTCTTCTGTATTTTATACTAAATCAGTTTTTATAAATTCTGCATTGTTTCTGTCCTCTGGTAACTTAAGTATGCAGAGGCATTGAACTTGAACGTTTTGTGCTCTGACATGTGGGGTTTGGATTCTTGGTATAACTCTTCTGTTTTGAAAACTGAACTCCCAGTGGTTTCTTTCTAATCAGTATATCATGACCTATTACATTAAAAAGTAAGATGGTCTAAGCCATGTAACTTTTGAAGACTGTGACTGTAAAAAGCATGCATGAAATAATGAAAGTCTTTCCATTTTTTAAATGTTCATTTCTCTTAGAGTTTTTGTGGTGTCAATCAAATGAATGCCAGTGTTTGGTGTTAAGAATAACTGACGGTGGAAATCTGAATTTGCAGCTGATGGGCCCCGTAAGAGAGAGGGTTATCTCCAAACGTGGGGCACCCTGGCTGTGCGTGACAGCCTTGGCGTCCAGCCTGACGGATGGGAGCAGCTTCCCACTCATCAGTTGGCTGTGAAACACTGAGACGGGGAAGATGTTACAGCTTGTCTGGGTTCTGGACCTGGGGGTGCTGCCACCTCCACGGGGTGTTTGGAAATCTTGGGAGATGGTTTTGTTTGTTACAGATGAGTGGAATTGGAGTGCCTCCTGCTATGTAGTGGGCCAAGGACACCTCATTGTCCCAGCCGCAGAAGAATTTATCCTCAGTTATGACTTGTTCTGCCCAAAATGTCAGTGCCTCTGCTGGGAATCACTGGATAGTTATTGATATGAAAAAAAAAAAAATTGGTAAAAATGATTCGCTTTCCCCCTAGAATTGCCACCTGACTTTTTTTTTTTTTGGTTGTGCTGTGCAGCTTAAGGGATTTTATTTCCCTAACCAGGGATTGAACCCAGGCCCTGGCAGTGGAAGTGCTGAGTCCTAACCACTGGACCGCCAGGGAATTCCTACCTGACATTTTTTTTAAAGGAATGTTTCCCTCCCCTTCCCTGCTTTCCCCATTCCTTCCCTTTAGTATAGTTGACCCTTGAACAACACAGGTTCGAAGTGCCTGGATTCACTTATACACCGGTTTTTTTCAGTAGTAAATACTACAGTTCTACATGATTTGAGGTTGGCTGAATCCTGGATGTGGAAGCAGGGATATGGAGGGCCAACTGTAAGTTATTCTTGGGTTTTTGATGGTGTGGAGGGTTGGTGCCCCTAACCCCCATGTTGTTCAAGGGTCAGCTTTCTATACTTGATTGCAGCTTAACAAATGGAACCCCAAATTCCGCTTCTTAATGTTCTTGAGTAAATTGATTTCTAAAGGTATATGGATATTTTATACGCTTGGCATACTAAGAATATTTAGTTGTGAGCTCCCAAGTCAAACCCAGGTAGACCCATTTATGCAAATACCCATTGTATTGTGTGTCAGTGTTTGGCAGATGAGCACATTATATAAGTGTGTTGAAACTCATGTCTCTAATTTTTTTTGTAATTAAAGAAAATAATTATCTTTGTGAGAAATTGCTATAGAATTAAAGAATTTTTAAGTCAACAGAAAAACATTAGAGTAAATAAAACCAGAATTTGATAAAAACAAATATTTTTACATATTCATTACTTTCTCATGTCAGTACCAGTTCTGAAATTTTGACTGGAAATTTCAACATAAGGCCCTGTATTTGAACAATATTCAGTCTGGAATCACTATTTAATATACAGAATAGTACAGAAACATTCTCTTCTCCTTCCACACACATTCATAGTCATGTGGCAACCTTAAAGTAGCTCAGAAGCATTTAATAAAACCCACTTAGTCAGCAGTAGTTTTCATTTATGAAAAAGCAGTTTAGGTGTGTGTGTTAGTGTGCAGCTTTAGAATGGCCATAAGTAACGTCTCAACACAATCCAAGGATAATAAATCAGCCCTTTTTTGGGCTTCTAACAAGAGTTTTGGCTTTGGTGTTGGAATGACCTGCATTTGAATACCGATACCTCTACTTACTAAGGTAGAATCTTGTTGTACAAATTCCTTTACCTATTTATTTATTTCTAATTGTGGTAAAAAAACCCCCACATAATATAAAATTTATCCTCTCGTCCATTTTTTTTTTTTAATGCAAAGACTTTCATGGAATTCTAATCAGCGAACAACATTACTTTTTTTTAAAATTTTATTTATTTATTTATGGCTCTGTTGGGTCTTCGTTTCTGTGCGACGGCTTTCTCTAGTTGCGGCAAGCGGGGGCCACTCTTCATCGCGGTGCGCGGGCCTCTCACCATCGCGGCCTCTTTTGTTGCGGAGCACAGGCTCCAGACGCGCAGGCTCAGTAATTGTGGCTCACGGGCCTAGTTGCTCCGCGGCATGTGGGATCTTCCCAGACCAGGGCTCGAACCCGTGTCCCCTGCATTGGCAGGCAGATTTTCAACCACTGCGCCACCAGGGAAGCCCTCGTCCATTTTTTAAGCGTAAGTTCAGTAGCGTTAACTATATTCATATTTTTGTGCCTTTTTAAAAAAAACTTTTTATTTTGAAATAATTTCAGGCTTGCAGAAAAGTTGGAAAAATAGTATAATAAATTCCCATATACTCTTCACCTGGATTTCTCAAATGTTAACATTTACCATGACTATGTAATTAAAAAAATTGAGATATAATTTACATACTATACAATTAACCATTTTAAAAAGGGTACAATCAGTGGTTTTTAGTATATTCACAAGGTTGTACAACCATTGCCACTATTTGATTCTAGAATGTTTTCATCATTTAAAAAGCAAACTATACCCCAAAGTAGTAACTCTCCATTCACCTCTCCACCTAGCCCTTGGCATCCTTTACTTTTTGACCTACTGTGCTCTCTCCTATGAAATATAATAGTATTGCTACCTGGAGTATTTTGAGATAACATATGTGAAAATGCCTCACATGGTGTCTGTCAAAGGCAAGTGCCAAATGCTCATTCCTTTCTTTTCATTTATCATCTGAACAGAAAGTATCATACTTAAACCTACATGAATTATTTTGGAAACTGTGATGCCAGTGAGAAGAATGGTTTCTTTTCTAAGAGAAAATTGAATTTTCTTACTAGTTTAGCAGTCAAAAACATAATGGAGGCAGTTACATTAAAATAGCTAATATAAGGTAAAACAGCCTCTGAAACTCCAAAAAATATGTCCATAAAATAGTGTTTTGCAGACATAGGCTAGGGAAAAATCTTTTGCAATGGTTGCCCATCGTGCATGCCAACTTTTTCATTGATTAATCTTTTACTTTGAAGTTTTATCTTTTTTGACACGTTTTATGTGTCCATTGTTTAAACATTTTCAAACTTTGTATGATTGACTTCATAACAAGGCATGTAACTACCACAGTGTGGTAAAACCAGTCAAGGATCATAAGGGTTGCACTTTTATCTTAAATGACAGACAGGTCCACCTCATGACCTGATTAGCCTTTGGTGATATGATGGTTTGATTGTGGATGCAGTTTAGCTCAGATACCTGCATTTTGAGGAATGATTAGTTACTTATGGTTCTGATTGCCTTATCTACAAATGTTGCAAATGTTCTAAATATTTATAGTGTAGTAGGAAGCAGTATAGGGTAGCATAGGGATAGAAAGCATATGAGTCAGAAAGGCCTGAGTTTGAATCCCAACTGTGTTATGGGAAGTTTGACAATGGACAGAATTTCTTGAAGTGTCAATTTCCTCATTTGTTAACTTGGAGGGTAATAACCTTCTTTGTATCAGGTCGGAGCGAGGATTAAAGTAGACATAGCGTGGGTAAGGATCAGCTCAGGGCCTGATATACCATAAAAACTCTTTAAAATGGTAGATGTTATGCACATTTCCTTGTGTGTTGCTTAAAGAAGGGCCTCTGTAGTCCTGTGATGCTGATTAATTTATGTGTGACCTTTTTTTATTTGCCTAGAACATTGCATATTAGGTCATTTTTTCTTGTGAAGTATAGAAGTGCAGTGTTCGAATGAAAAATCTGAAGAGCAGCAAAAATAATGACCACCCTGGCTGAGGTTACAGTGGTGGAACTGGTGGGCTCATTTCAACCCAAAAAGCTGATTTTTTTTTTTTTGATATATTACTTCCTGTTTAAAGTTATGCCTGCCTTTTGCGAAGTAGCTAAAATCTTTTATGGTACTGAAAATAATAAGTTAAGGAAATTGGCCAATTTGAAAATGCACATCATCTATATGGTAACCCTTCTCTGATGAGCAGTCTTAGTCTTATTTTACAATAGAACTGCTGAATTAAAGATGACTGAAATGTTCTTTGGGTGTCAGATTCATAAACATGATTATATACGGTTTTTGTGGCTGGTGATGAGCATAGGAGTACCAGTTTTTCCCAGTCACTCGACCTGGTAATTCTTTTTTGCTTTTGGTATTTCTCCCTGCCTTAAATTCTTGAATCTAGTGACAAATTTAGTGTGTGTCACAAATCTGCCTGTTTGGAAAGGCCATACAGACATCGCAATATTTTGTCATCATGACATTAAAGGAAAAACACTTTTTATAATAGGGTGAATACTTCTGAGCAGAAGCAAAGGTCAAGCTGTAGAGTGAACTTTTGAGTGACAGCTGATGTTAGCATGGCTTAAGGGGGAGATGCCAGGTCGACTGTGGGCATTCATTAGCTTCATGGATATGAAATGACAGTCTCTTTGCCCTTTTATGCCAGGGAATGCTGAATTTTCTAAAAGCAAAAGGGAGAGGAGCATGTGTGGCTGCCAAAATGAGATGGTAAGAAATTAAATGATCAGGACCCAAAGCAAGGAAGAGTAGGGGTTTAGGGTGTGTGTGCGATAAACATTCCAGATAGGCACTGTGGAATGGACCAGAAGGCACAAGGTCTGTTTTTTTTCTAACCCGGACTCTGTCACTGACTAACTGTTTGATCTTTGTAACTTTGGTACTTCTTCAGAGCTCCTTATCTGAAGAGCGGACAAAATGAAGGATGGAAAACAGGTTTCTCCTCCCTTGCAGTATTGATAGATCGGTAATGGCTGCTTGAGAAAAGGATTCTGAGACTGCCTTGGGTCAGTGGGAAGGAGTTGAGCGGTTGCTGATGACCGTTGTAGGGGCGTGTGTGCTGGCAGGCATACACGTGTGTATGTAGGTACATGCGTCGCATTTGTTGACTAATCGTAGTTCAGAATCCTTTTCCATTCACATTGTGTATCAGAGGTTACATTTTTCATCGCTATAGGGTTGAGATGATCTTTTTTTTTCAAGTGCTTGACTTTAATCATTTTTACATTTTACCACGAATCTTATAGTTTATGAACATCGTCACAGAAAATTTCTCAACATATTCCACAAATACTCATTTGAGTTATAATTCTTCCCATTGTATAGCGGAGATAATAAAAGTACCATGGATTTAGGTGTTATGACCAGGTCACAGCACTGTAAAGCCAAGGGGCACAAAACTGGGAACTGAATCTTCAGACTCTAGGTTTTGCATATTTTCACAATATTATGCTTCAGGAGGTGAGTAAGCTAGTAATCTTTTGAGTACTTACTATGTTCCAGCTGTGTGCATTATTATCTCATTTAATCTTTTTAAGCATCCCACAAACCAGGCAATATTAACATTGTTTATCACTATGGAAAAATGAAGCTTCAGAAAAGTTAAGTGGCTTGCAGCAAGTCATCCAACTTGTAAGTGACAGCATGAGGATCAGAGTACAGGCCTAAGTCAAGGACCTGAGCTCTGATAACCACAGTATTCAGCAGTAGAGACGATCTTCTTCTAATCGACCTTTGTATTCCTGCCTGAAGGTCAGTGTATTTCTGCTTTGGGGAGAGAATCATAGGCCATAGAGCCAGCTGCCTAGTAGGCATACAGTGATGGCCTCTGGGAAGGAATGAAGTGGTTGTTGCCTGAGCTAAAGAGTGTACAGCATGCTGCACGTAAAGTCACGTGGGGTTCTCTTCTAACCTGCAGATCCAGGTGATTCAAACCTAATAGGTCCCTTCAGAAAAGTAAGCCATCTAATGAACCACAGTTACTTAAGTGGTTATCGTTAGTTAGTATTTGGTATAGGGCATTCATTTTTATTCTAAGATAACTTTCAAAACTAAGTCATATTTTGGGTTGTAATTTAATACCAAATAGAAGGAAGGTAGGTAAGAAAATTGGTGATGGCGTGTGACTTTTGCCATATTGATACACAACATAATATAAACAGGGTATTAAAAGATGCAGAACCCTTAGCAGCTAGTGCCGGTTACGAGTGGCTCAGCATTGCTGAAAGCAAATAGGATTGCCTCCAGCTGTACAATATATACAGACTGTTGGAGAATTTTTGCTTGACTTTAAGGAAAGAATACTTAAGTTTCTAATGCCTTTCATTATCTAAGAAAATTATCCAGAGTTGTTAAAGACTTAATCCACTGTTTTAGAAACTCCACATTTTAGTGACTTTTAAATATTAGGTCTTTGTATAAGAAGGGACCTATGTCAGAACTAACTACTGTTAGCTCATTTTCACTGACAAACAGAATTAGTTTTTCTTCACATGCGTTCCTCAAGACATTAAATGTAGGAAACCTCTTTGTGGCACACGTAGGCCAACATAACTTTTTGTATTTCTTTGTGTCTGCCTGAACCACCATTAAGATTGTCCCTGCCCAAGGGTACGAGTCATGTTTTATTCATGTTTGAGTCACCAAACCTAGCATAAGCCTGGCATACAATAATTCCATAAATGTTGAATCAGTAGCTGAAATTCAGTTTTACCTAAGAGCAACAGCAAACTACCAGGTGAAGATCATGTCTACTGTTTGAAGTCTAAGCTGTAGAAATCTGAAAATACACTGGATTTTCCATTCTGCAGTTCATACAGGTTAGCATGTTTTGTTGTGATCTGTTTTCATAGAGAAATCCTCAAAATCTGGAGAGTGAGTGGTAACAACTTGCATTTCTTTGCTTTGTTTTTCCTGTAAAAGTCTGTCTAGATTTAAATGCCAGAGGTCTGTGCATGAAAAAGACTCCAAAGAAATATTTTTTGGTTAAAAATAAGTGGTAAATGGAAACTTGTGTACAATATACAGTATTCTGTGGGCCTTATTTAACTAGACCTAAACATCTGGTAGCCTGAGCCGTCAGACTTGCACAGCTGCAAAGGACAGTAGTGGATCTTGTTAGGATTTGGCATCTGAATGATCTGGTTGCGTCTTCCACTTTGGTGTTTTTACCCCACAGATAATAAAATATAGAAAGCAGAGCAAAAGTGAAAGAGTGGATGCCCTAGGCGTTTTAAATGATGGGGCAGAGGTGTGATGGCCCTGGTAAGCAGTACCTTGGGAGCCCCCAGGTCAGGCTACTTGCGGCTCTGTTGTTCTGGTGCCTCATCTTTGAAGTGGTATCACAATACGGGCTTGGATACCTTCTGCTAAAAGTACTTGAAAAACTGTCATTCCGGGGCTTTATTTATCTCATTGTATAGATAATATTTGAGGACCTCCTTTATGCCAGGCATTGCCTTTGGGACTGGAGATAATTCCCCAAGGACTTGGCAGTCTGGTGGAATTAGGGTTTTCTAAGGTTGTGTTTCATGATGTTGTGGTTTTATACTACTAAGATCTTTGCTGTGGATCAATTTTTAGCTCCAAGAGCATGAAAAGAAAGGAAAGAGTAGAAAATGTCTCGTTACTTCTCTATCTCTATGCCTTATACAAACGTGACTCTTTGAATTTACCTAAGTCATCCCCCACATCAGGTAGTAGGACACTGGGCGGGATTTTATCATACAAAAAACTTTTCGGGGGCACAGCCAAAATATTCTCACAAATATTGAACCAGGTGTATAAGTTGACTAACTTTAGACATGTAGTTGTCATTATTAATGTAAGTGGCTTGCTATTACTCAAAATGCTGTGGACAGCCCAAGGACCTTTTCTGATTCCTGTGTAAGCAGGGAAGTTTAATTTGCATGTATATATTGAGGTTGTCTCTTCTACCAAAAACTGAAGAAAATCATCATTTTTACTTTACGGGATTTGTTAGTCCTAGTCTTTATAGCAACTTCACGTTAAACATTGATTAGCAAAGTATCCTCTTTTTGTTCCTGATGGTGAGGGTTCCTTAAGGACCTGGGAGAAATTAAGATTGACCGAGTAGAGTTGAACTTAATTAAAAAAATAAGGGAGACATTAAATTATATTCTTGAATCGGTTTTCTTGAATATTTTATTTCCTGGGAAGGAAGGGTTTAGCAAAAGTTTTTAAAAACAAGATAAACTAGAGATTACATCACATTCATGGCCACATTATTGTTTGGGAATATATTTCATCTGCATATATGCTTTTATGTTTTTAAAAAAGACTGTTCACGGACGGTCCACTTTATATATGGATTTATTTGACTCCATGACTAGTTATCATTGACTATAACTGAAAAAAAAAAAAAAAAAGACCTCTATTCCTTTGTCCAGATTAGAACAAACTGTGTTTGAAAGGGGGGCCATGAGGATACCATGAGTAACCACAGACTTGGCCCACAAAGGAAAGGAAATTAGGGAAAGAAGGGAGCCGTGCCTTTGGTCCCCCCAAATCCTAGTCTGGGAACCATTAACAGGACCATCTTGCTGTGCGGCACATTCATAGCGTGAAAGGCAATTTCTAAAACTGCTAAAACCAATCCCTGTAGGGTTTTAGAGATTAAACTCACCACCCTGTGTTATAACCAGATGAAAATAATTATGTACCGCAGCCTGCTTCTGAGTGGGGTGAAATGGATTTCTAGTGCCAGGATTCTTAACTAGGTGAGATGGGTGCTGTGTTTTACTAAAGGCTCCCTGCAGTTCAGAGCCTTATCCTATTAGGGCAAGTCTCAAAACTGGTCAGACTGGGAAAAAAACAATACAACTTTAGACATCAGTTCTTTTAAAACCTCTTCTAACTGAAATCTGTGTTTTTTGGCAAGAGACTTAAATCTCATATTTAAAATACAGTATCAGAACTGTACCTTGTGCATACTAGTTTTTTGCTAAATAAATGTTAAGAGAAAAATTTTTTATAAGCACAAAGGCAGTTTAGGCTCAGATTCTGCCTCTATAAAATAAGGATAATAATGGTACCTACCTCATGGGGTTGTGGTGGTGAGGATTAAATGAGTTGCTATATGTAAAGTGGTTACAAACGTGCTTGGCACATAAAAATAAACCCAAACAATTTTGATTGAAAAAAGCAATCATTTGTTGATGGAAATATTCAACAGTTTTGATTGCCACACAGAAAAAGTAGACAGTGTTTACTATTATTATTATATGAAGTCCCTGCTGCTAACATCCCACAAGTGGAGAATTGTTTCTCCATTTGCGTAGAAGGACAGTGCTGATCGTAGCACACGCTCTGTAACTCAGGTCTCCTTTGAACAATGGCACGAAGTTTGTGATACTAGTGAGTGAAGCTATTATCACTAAATGAGACTCACTGACTAGACTTTTCATAAGTCCTCATGGGTATACATGACTGACTTTGTCCCAGTGAACACTGACTTCTGTGGAAAATATTAACCAACCATACACAAGTGAGAATGCCGAAGACACATTACCCACTGTAGAATTATCGACTTCTTAAAAAAGAAATCAAAACTAACAAAGGAAGGGGAATCTGTTACACTATCTTTTTGTGAATTCACTTTTATAAAAATTCTTTGCTGGGTGCTTAATATATATAGGGCAGACACTGTACTAAGCTCTAAGGACTCAAAGATAGGGGAAAAAGAGTAACAATCCCTACCCTTATGGAGGTTACATAAGAATGAGACTAATAACATTTAGATAATCAGGCAGAATTGTGAATGGTAAATGTGGTAAAGTTGGTAATACAAATGTTGGCTTCCAGATACATGTCTTCTGAATCCTCTAAGGAAGGTGTCATTTTTTTTTCCCTTCCCACAAAAGAGAAAATGGGCCCAAAGAAGATAGCAGACTTACCTAAGGTCAGGCAGCTGGTAAGGAGCAGTCTAACTTGAGTGTGATTCTAAGCCTTGTGTATTTTTTGTTCGTCTGCTGCTGCTGCCACTTATTACAACCAATGTGGGGAAAGAAGGACTTAAGTGTCTATAGTTTATAAAACTATTTATCTATTTTGGAGTATTTGAAATAAATGGATATTGGCCCTAACAAGCAGACTTGGGGATCTCCAAATTTATAACATTGACTCCTTTATTAGTATAGTTAACTCAGGAGTGGAAGATAATTACTACAAATATCAGAATTATTTTGCTTTAAGGGACTTTTGAAACTGTGCAGTGATGTTCAAACCTTTTCTGAGCCTTGGAACCCCTCCCCCTTTTCCAAATGGACTACTACTCAGAACCCCCAAATGTAAATAAAGCATGGGCCACCAAGCATAGTTGGGGGTATCGGGGAAGATTTCCCTGAAGGGCTGTTTGAGCTGAGATCTGAAGGATGGAGAGACATTAGGTTGCTTGGGGGCTAAGATGGAGGGTGCTGAGTGTTGCAAAAGGACCAGCACCCTGAGGTCAGAGAGAGCCTGGGGCACTAGCGGTGTGAACAGAGGCTATTGTCTCTGTGGAGAGACTAGAGCAAGGTAAGGCTGGTTAGCCGGTGCCAGACCATGGAGGGAGGAGCTTGTAGGAGCTTGTAGGCCCTGGCGGGGACCATAGTCATTATTCTGGGTGAAATGGGAGGCTGTTGAAGGTTATAGGCAAGGTTTGCGCTCAGGATTTTTGAAGGGCTTGCTCTGCCACCTGTCAGTCCATTTGAGGTGATCCTCTCTCTGGAGCCAGGGACACGGTCCCATGTGCGATAGTAATGACTCCTCCTTGTGGCATATGCAGCCAAGTAACGAGCAATTCCTAGCATGTCAGGGTCCCGTGATGGGCCTGCAAGGACAATAACATTGAAAAACAGCAGAGAAAAAAAATTGCCCTTTACCCTTAGTGAACTAAGGATAAAGGAACCGTAAGGGAATATAGTCAACCATTACTCCCCTGGGGCTAATGACCCCAAAGTTCTCGGCTTCTCAGGCCAGCTTTTTGTTCTCTCCTCTTGGCATTTCGTAGCCTGGGAGCACCTGCTCCAGGAAATAGGAAGAAGAATGGAGTTCAAACTCAAAGTGGATATTTGCTTTATTTTTTTTGAACAATCCTGGTAAAATGCTTATAGGGACAGAAGTTTGAAATTGTCCAGAAGAATGTTTTTTCGATTTCTTTGTTAATGTTGTCTCTCTCCTTGAGGCTGAGCTTCTGAGAAGAATTCATCCAGGGAATTCAAATCCGTTCTCATTTGGGAGTAGGGAGTGAGGTTGGCCGTGGCAAGAGGAGGATGGATTTGTGGGAGGATCTCACTGCCATGAAGGTTTCTGTTCTAATTCTTCTCCAGATAAATAGCTGTGACATGGGGGTGAATCACTGAACTTTTATAAGACCGATTCCTTGTCTGTAATAAGAAGGAATGTGGATTCAGGGACTTCTCTCAAGTTGTGTTCAACTCTTCCTACTTGTTCCTTCTTCTTCCTCTTAAATGCTATGTGAAAAATAATTATTTTAAAAATTAATGTCCATTGTTAGGTTTTGTCTTCATGACTTCAGACTCCTTGAAAGAATATTCTGTTTGTTGTAATACTGTGGATAGGATTCATTGACTTGTTTTATAGTCAGTGCAGGAGAGGAGTGGATGGTTTTAGAAATGTGTCCCTAAATTGATGACATTATAATAAGCAGATCAAATGTTGTAGCCGTTTGTTCTTGATTAGGGAATCGTTTAGACCTCCAAACTTGGGCAGAACATATTGTGTTCTTTGTGTTCCACTGTGCAGATTGCCTGTTTTTCTTTGGAATTCTGTGCCGTTTCATGGCTTCTTTCCCCTTGATATCATGACACATGACTGATGATGTCAAAGAACCTTCTGGATTTTCTTGTTTTCTTCTGTTGGCCTTTAAGTACATGAAATAACATCACATTTTTCCTTTGAAGAGTTCCTTATTTTAAGAACTCACTAAGGAGTTCTTGTTCACATTCTTGAAAATGCTTTTCTCAAGAATCCATGTTTCCTTCTTTAACAGAAATCAGAAAATCATTGCTTTAAAGTCTAGAGTTTGGTTTCATTCATTCCTATAACTTTCTCTTGTTTTTGCTTAAGAAACGGTGCCACATGAATGAAGCCTGAACAGTTCGAAAACTCCTGCAGCCAGAAAACTGCATTGCAGTGTTTTACTCCTAAGCCAGCTGGAATTCGAATAGATTGGCTTGCTGGTAGCCCTCTTAGTTTCTTTTTTTCTTTTCTTCTCTCTCTTTTTTTTTCCTGCTTGAGTATTCAACTTTTCTGGCCTTCCTTAACTTGCTAGTTGTTATGTGCTGGCTTGTAATGCTATACAGAATGGTAAAAGAATTGTTGGTAAATTCTCCCAAGTTTCCTAGATCTTGCTTGATGAGTCTGCTTATCTCATAGTCTGTGCATGTTATAAGCATCACCATTATTTGCTCAGCAGAGTGAAACAGAAAAGCATTAGGAAGGGTCTGTACAGAGCTTCTGCTACTTGTGTGGCATTGTCTAAGAGAAGCTGGTGGTTTGAGAAACCATAACTAACCCATGAGCACTTGATTGGATCTTGAGCACACAGTGAACTAAGGACAGACTATACGTGTGAAGTTTGATTTCAGCCATAGGCTTAATTGTGTGGAGTTCAGCCACCAAATATGTTCATATGGGTATCATATAACTTTTGGAACTTGAATACTTCCTACATTAACTCCAGGTTTCATCCCATTCCAACCTTTTGATGCTCTTAAGAAGCAAAAAAAAAAAAAAAAAGGTCACTGAAAACCATTACTCCGAATTTGAGGAAAGATCCTGGTGCCTTACTTCCCTTTTCTTAGAAAAGTTAACTACAAGTTTGGTGTAAGAACTTTTACATGGAGATGGATAAGAAACATCACATAAATACAAATACATTCCAGTTCTTGGAATATATACAAACTTTTTGCTTATTGGTTGAACACTAAGGCTAAGGCAAATGAAAATGGTCATTGAAATTCATCCATCTTTTGGACATTTGGCACCTCATTGTACAAATGTGCACATTTATGACTTTGGCTCACAAAAGCTTTAAAATATTTGGCTTTTTATTTGGAAGTCTGTCAGCCCTTTTTGAAGTCTTTTAATTTGGGGGGGGCACGCTAGATTAGACTGGAATAATAATAATGAAGTATGCTCTGCAAATAATTGAAAATATCCAGATTATTTCTTTTTTATAGATTGCCAGCAAATTTTATAAATTGCACCTTGGCAATGATTATTTTAGGTTGTCTAACTTGTCAAGAAGTACAGTTTCTGTTACAAGGAAATAACGACGTTTTCGCTTAGAGGAGTACGAAACATTTTCCACAACTGTGAGTCTGTTATTGGTTTCATTCAGCCAGCTGCCAGTGGAATCCAGTGTCTAGAAGGCAGAAGCGTTGCCATTCACTCTTGCTGTCCTTTCACCTATTTCTTCACATTTGGAGTCCTTCATCCTCCAAGCATCCTTAGGGTCTTCCTCTGCCAGGTTGAATGTGTGAGTTGCAGGAAGTGAGCTGAAGGTTTGTTCCATTTCCTCCTGCTCTCAAATAATAATTTCTCATTGTTTTCTTTTTCCCTTTGGTGATCTACTTTCAGAATCCGAGTCACTAAATGAGTTTTATCAAAGGAGGAGAATGTACTTAGACACTTAGAAATCGAAAGGGGATTCCTAAGTTGGCAATGGCCTTGAATGAAAGAAGTACCAGGTGAATGCTGCTGTCCCTCAGCCCAAGTGATATAATTTATTGATCTTAATGGATGTTAAGCATAAGCAATTCCATCTCTTAAAGGTGTATTTTATAGAAGTAAATACCTTCCAGTACAGTTGTGTTCTTTGTTTAGATCATGTTGGAAAACTACTAGAAATTTCATTGAAATATGATTGTGTGGAGTTTTTGAAAGAAAAATCTGGAATATGTTGCTTTGAAAAGCTTTTGACATTGATTCTAAATTTCTGCACAAACCTTTGTAGCCTTTTCACAGATGTAAGCATTTATGGGAAGACTGTAGTGAATTTTTTTTTTTTTTTTTATGAATTCTGTAAAACTTAAGTCCACAGTACAAGCTTTTGGAGTAGGAATAGGCATTAAAATGTGGTAGATTCACGCACAAGTAGGTGGTTTGTGTACTACAGTGGATACGGCGTTTACTGTTTTCTTGAGGGAGGCATTTTTGTTCCTCTGGGGAAATAAACTTCCCATTTTTCTTAAATATTTTTAAACTTGGTTACCTTTTTTTAAAGTAATTTCTGCCACTGTTGATTTGTAGAATCCAAGGAGCACTTTTAGTTAATCTTATACATTAAAAACTAGTTTGATTCAGCAGATACTCAACAAGTGCCCACTGTGCGCTGGATGTTTGTAGAATTGCTGTTTTGTTTGTGAACATATGCACTGGCCGTAGATCTAAAGCCTTCCCTTTGCAAACACTCCTGAGAATAGGACTCAAGGTGAAAATGTGTTTTGGCCTATGTCATGTTTTCTGGTCCTTTCTATGTGTTTTTCATTGGGAAAATATTTTTAAAACATGTTTTGGGTTAGGGCACCGACCCACTTGTCCAACTCGTGAAAGTCTATGGAACCACCCCAGCATCAAAAAAGACACCACTTTATCAGGAGTGTAATCACTCAGTCACCTAATACAGAGTGCTTCAAGAGTTTGCATCTAGGGCCAAGCGGCAAAGCCATTCAGTGGGTAGAGGGGGAGGGCAATAGGCCTGAAGACCGCCCTGCCCTGAAGAGAGAATGCTTTAAACACACGTTGCCATTAATTTTTAAGGCAGAAAGCATCTTGAACCCGCGCCTCTCTTTTCCCCCTTCCTCCCAGCGTTACTGTTTGAGTTTGCTCCCAAATGCTCACAAGGCCGTGCCAGACGGAAATTCGCAGAGGCCGCTGCCGTCCCACGGAGGCCACTCCGGGGAGGGACGCGGGCGGAACAGTCGCGCTCAGTGCTCGTGGGCGCCCCGGGCTCCGGTCCGCGGTGCCCCCGGCGGGCTGCGGGCGGCCCGGCTTCCCCCGCGCCCCCCGGCGCACATGTGCCGTCCCTCCCCCCTCCCCCAGCCTCTGGAGTCGCTTCGAGGCCATCTAGTCATACGCTGTCCATCAGATGTGTTTACTTTTTTCCTGACAGCAGACACATCTGGAGCACATATTCAGGTTATTCCAGTGCCACTAGACACATTCCACAAGATCATTTCAGCGGTTGTTATGGCGATCTTCCTCCCTCCAGTGATTTTCAAGTTGCATGACAGAAATAGCTGGAGCTAACCAGGGGGACAAAAGTCAACGGGATCAGGAAGGGCTCCTTTCACAGAATGAACTAATTAGTGACCCTGCTTTCTTCACAGGGCAATGAGCATATGGTTTAATAAAGTGAGTCTATGACACTCTCCCCCCCCCACCCCCCATAGGCAAAGCTGTCACTGGCTGAAAACTTTCCTGTTTTTACTGGTGGGACCGTAGTCTGCTGTCTTTCAACAGAGTTTACTTCACAAGTAGAAAATGTTTGCTCCTGAGAGTTAAACTTCAGAAATTTTTCTTGGCTTCATACTACCTAACTCTAGTGGGTCCTTCGACTTAAAGAGACAGTGTTCATTTTAGCTGCCTTCCATTGGAAGGATCTATGCTTACTCCAGACTCAGCATTTTGAGTTAGGTTTTTTTAAGTATTATGAATTGGTAACTGCCGGTTCAGGTGAATATAACTGATTGTGATTTTCCTAGCAAACATAATCAATTATTTCTCCCTGGATTAGTTAGAAACATTCATACCTGTGATTTTATTGGGCAGAATTATAGAATATTTTAGTATTAAAAGGTTTGATTAATTAAGCAAACTCCATTGGCGATCACATTTAAGTAACAGGCAGAGGTTTGGTTATGATTCCATTTTTTTTTCCTGAGGCTTAACTTTTTACATCTTGTGTAGGTTTTTTGACCACGTTATAGTGTGACCATACCATTGAAGACACGGGAATTTAGACCTGAGATCATTTTGTATTATGAGGCGGAAATTCTTGCAGTTTGTAGTAGGTATAGAAGGTAATGCTGTAAAGCACTGCCATCTTTGATTAGTCTATGAAGAATACAGCAGGCCTTAATAAATATTTTTTGGGTGGATGGACATATAATATGGATTCAGACTAAATATGTGTTACCTTTAATCATAATTCTGAAATTTATGAATCACAGGGGCCCATTTTCTTTCCTTTTTTTTGGTTTGGTATTTCTGTACTCTTGGTCTTAAAAAGTATATCCACCTTTATGTATTTCACACTTTTCCTCACATGTAGTGCCAAATCCTCTTTTACACACATGTACACACGTAATCTCAACCTCCTTTTCTTGTTCCCCCACCAAAACCCACACATTTCCCTCACTTGCACACACCACACGTTTAAGTTTAGTCCCAAGGCATTACAGTCACCATGAACAACAGAGTTTGTATTTTTCCCATTTGATTGAATTACTCATATGTTGACTGAGTACTCTGGACTCTGGGGATGTGACAGTGGGTGACAAGTAGGAAAATCAGAGCTGGACTCTCTCAAGCACATTTTCCTAATTCTTTTCCCATTGGTATAATGCCCCCCTCCCCCGACTTCTCCCCCTTCCCACCCCCAGTCAAATTCCTTTTCCATGGGTCCTGCTGACGCTGGTCACCAGGCTGCTTTGGAGTACCTGCTCTCAGCAATGCCAGGAGGACACAGAGAGGTCTCATGATCAGATGTGAATTTAATTCTCGGAGACCTGCTTGTCACTTTTCCTTGTATTCCTGCTAGTTACAATACACGTTATTAACTGTGGTCCCTTTCGGAGCCTCAGTTACTTGGGCGGGTATGTATCTTGCAGGGGCTGGGCTCAGGTTAGAAAGCTGAGGGTGGTTATAAAATGATGCTTCCCTCTCCAGATGTAACTTTGCAGTAATTAAACCTAATGTAGTCTAAGCATTGTAGTCAGTGTTGTGGTAGCCATTGCCAAGTCTCATTGATAATATCACTTATAGCACTTACTGCTAGTTATCTGGGAACTAGAGTAAACCTGAAAATGTCACATCTATTAACCCTTGTTTTTTTCTGCATCAGGTAAAGTGGATAGCTTATCCCTTCATCAAAATATGTCGTCTGTATTGGCTCCAATACATTTGAGACTTTTTTTTTCTTAATTTACCTGTCCATCCATTTATCCTTCCGTCTATCTTTATGCAGTTTCCAGAGTTTGTTGCCTTGATTTTTGGAGATTTCATCCAGCACAGAGCTATTAACTTCCTTGGGTGACTTGGTTTCCCTTTCTCAAAATCCGTGGTAAAAACATACTTGCCCATCATGAAAGACTAGTTGCTTACTTATATTTCTGTCGAGTTTCTTCCAAAAGAAAAAGTGAATGAGTCCAAACAAAATATATCACAAAAGATCCTGAAGCTTCAAATTGTCTTGTGCGTTCTTTTATTATGCCCAAGAAGGTGGCAACCAGCTTAATTCAGTCAAGCTGCCAGGGCCCCAGAGCAGTTTGCCTGTGTGTGATAGCTAAATAAAGAGTGAACTGAAGATGGCAGTGATAATCTCAATTCATAGGATTTTCTCAGTCGTGAAATGTTTGTGTTAAGGATGACTTTGTTGTTGTTTTTGTTACAGTCTGACAGCTGAAGATGCTTTAAAAATCTTTCTAGTCACTTAGAGCAGAACTGTACTGCACCCACTTGGTGGTTCTAAAAGGCAGGTCCTATCAGTCACAGCAAGGGCAAGTCTCTGGGTTATGGGGGAAGATTGAGGGGTGGAGGAGCAAGGCAGGGAGAAGGTGGTGGGGGGGAGCTGCTGCTCTGTCCAGTTTACATTTGTCACCAGTGACTAGCTTTTAAAAAATGTATTAGCTGTGCATGGTGGTAAGTAAGATCCAGCTGCAGGGGATTACGGCTTTGAGTGGGTCGGGGAGTTTGGAATGCATTCAGTTCCATCAGGGATTTGTGTCCCTCGTCATCAGCCTTAACATTGCTAAAGCCGTAAAGATTAAGAACAGACCAGTGTCACCTGCCCTGAACTTTGAAAAACCTTGGAGCCATGAAACAAAGTGGGGGGTGGTGGTTTAGAAAGTGTCCCTTCTCTCTGTCCCCAAGTGTTTTCCCAGTGACACATATGAAATAAATGGAAACACATAAGCTCAGGTGAAAGGCTGTCTAGGACTGCATTATTCCCAGAACTTGCATGGTCCTCATCATAACGTAGGATGAAAAACACTTTCCACAGATAACTTTCTGTTAATGAACGTTTTTTGTGGGGGGTGGTCCAAATCAAGATGAGCCATCAGTAGTTAGAAGGGAAGGTATGTGTCTGAGAAATTGAGCCTCACGTCATAGAAGGAAAAGCCTTTTTGGTTGGTGTGGTTTTAGTGACCCTCCCCCTCTCCCCCAGCAAGAAAGTTAAGAGAACACCACAAAGGTTTGCTTTTTTCAGGGATTTTGAAATTCAGCATACATGCCAGCAAGCAGTTTAGAGGCAGGAAGTCTTTTCTAGTAGTGCAGTCATGAACTGGTAAACTAGAAGCATCTGTAAAAATTTAGAGGGAATATCAGCTTTCTCAAAGCTCCAGCCCAAGTGTAATGAGGTGCAAATGATAGCACTGCATAACCCTTCCCCACCCCAATTGTGGAATGAGATACTGAGTCAGAAATAAGGAGGAAGACAAGGATTTCAGAACTCTGCTTCACTGAAACAGATTTCATTTTTCAGATGAAATGGCTTTCGGATGACTAAGGATAACCTCAACGTTTAGGGTCGATGAGTAGTAAACAAATGATTTTCTGCTCAGCATCTGAGATGCCATTTCTGAAAAGTGGTGGCTTTTCGGGTGTGGGTGCGTGAAATGACATACCTACTCATTTGGCTGAGTAAGTTCACAAGAGTCTTTAGTTTAAAGTAAACTTCAGCTGATTTGTATCTTTGGCAGGCATCTCTCTCTTTACAGAAAGAAAAAAACAGAGGGGATAAGAAAAAAAGATGTGATTTGTTTGAAGGAACACATCTGGGGTGTGATCTGCTGTATCTTAACACCAGATGGCAGGTTTAGGCTGACAGCTAAACCCACTTTAGCCTGGTCAAACGGTATCTTACTATGTCGTTTTTTTCCCCTGTCCGTGCACAGGAAGCAGAACACTTCTTTGCATTCAGGGCCAGCAGTCCTTCTTGTATCTGTGCCTCTGGGCTGTTTCACTGCCTCTCTGCTGTTTATAGACAAGGCTGGCTTCCCTTGGCAACCCCTGAAATAGGTTCCCTCTGTGGCTCATACCTTTTCAAAGGTATGTTTTGTCGAGGCAGAGGTGTGGTGCCTTAAGGTGACTGGTGCTTGTCATGACAGGCATGGCATTAGCTGGGCCGAGCAGTGACTAGAAGTGACAGCGGCGCTTTGCAGTGCCCGGGGGCCTCTCAGTCAGCACTCCTGCTGGAGAGACTATGGAAGCACCTCTGAGTACCTTCGCTCATCGTGGAGATGACAGTTGAGATCGAGGCCCAGAAGGTGATTGAGGACCCCCCCCCCATCTTCTTGTAGTTTTTACTTGAAAGAGCGTCACCCACGTGGCCGAAAGAAAGAATGCAAGCATGCTATGTCCAGAGCCACAGAAGGGGTCTCTGAATTTCCATAAGTTTTGAGTCTGAAATTCTGCCATTAGACTTAACAGTTTCTTTGTGCACTGTTGTGTCATAAAATGATCAAACATAAAAAAAACCCCCAAACCTCTCAATTATACACTTCAGGGAATGGGGATGATAAATAATAAATTTTCCCTCACTGTTGTTTGATACAGTACCTCCTCAAGGATAGCAAATCAGAGCCTATCTATATTACTGATTCCCAAAGGACTTGGTCAGAAGTTTCTTATCACTCTCAACTATTGTCTATCTTTGTAGATTTTCTAGGAATTATTCTTAGGATGCTTACGAATGATTAATGGACGTATGCGTAATCTATGCAGAGGGCTGCAAAATGCATTCACCTAATCCATTCTACAAACTGAGATTAATTAGAACCGTCTGTAGGCATCTTATTATAAGGTCACAATTCTAATATAATTTGGTAGAAGCTATTAGGGATTTGAATGAAATTTCTAAAGCACTTCCATAGAGAGGGAAAAAGGCCTTTAGGGGGAAGTCGGTGAATGTTTTTTTGTGGGCAGAATTTGAAGTTACTGCCTGAGCTTTCTTTCTCTTCATAGTTCATCTTTCCGGGTAGTCAAAGATCACTCAGATTATAGTTTCCCTGTTCAGAAAAACAAACAATTTCTATGTACCAGATGGTATTGTACTTACTGAAATCAAGGCAGTCTAAATTGTTCCTGTGTGGACTTGGTTTTCCTTGAGATAAAAATTTCACTTGTAATTCTTATATGCTGTCATAGAACTATTTGATAGACAATGTATTTTGACATACAGACTTTTCAACTTGCTATTTTAGGAAAAGAATTTGTTGGTTAGGGAAATCACTGACCAGAATTTAATAAGAGTACTAAGTAAGAGTTTGCTTCTTAGTAAACTCTTTAATATGGGTCTTATAAATAAAACGACAAAACAAAAACAAGTTAGCTGATTCTCTTCAGGAAACGTAGCTCAATTTCATACTATGAAGAAGGTCCATTTGATAACTTAGAGGGGAGGGCTAATGTGGTTTTAATCACTCTGTGGAGGAGGACTTCCCTTGACAAGGCAAACTCATTTATAAGTTCTTGAAACTATTTGACCAGATACAGTCATTTGAAAAGGAGCATGTCCTAGTTAATATTAAGGTAAATTCATAGCTCTTTTTGTGTTCAGGGCTTCTGTAACTTTGTTGGCTTAAAATATATATATATTTAAATTTACTGAATAGTTTTGATGTTAGAACGTTAGTTTTTAATGCTCCGCAAAATTGAATGTATTAATTTCTGAGCTAGATTAGTCAGTTTCAGCTAGAGTATTTCCAGTACCCAACACCGTGTTAATCTCTTTTTACCTACCTGTCACGCATAGTAATGTTTAAAAAAATTTTTGATGTGAATTTGCTTTATCTTCTCTGACACGTTTGGGTAAATGACAACGACTTTGGTGTTTTTAAAATGTTCCTTGATTTGAGAAAGTGGCCTTCAGATAAGTTTCAGGCGGTTTCAGAGTAACTTCTTAACGGATTGCCATCCCTCTGCCTATCTCTCTTTAAAATTTTTTTCCCTAAAGGCTATGTGGTAGGAAACTACCTAGTTCTCCACGTATTGCTATGCTTGTTCTACGTTAAATACCACTGGAAATTAAAAAGCATGAACTTTTGCATTTAGGCTCACTTGGTTTTGGGTAGCTGATCCATGACCATGGGCAAGTTACTTAACTTTTGCATCTTAGTTTTTTTCTTTTCAGAAATGATATCTAGACCTACTTTGTTTTTTGTGAGGATAAAATGAGATAATATTAGAATATAAAACCTCATATGGAGCCTAACTTATAGTAGAGGGAGGCACGGTACTTGATAATCACTAGTGTTATCATTTAAATGGGAAGTTGGCATGAACTTTCAGTGGACTATGAATATTTGCAGAATCGTCAGATGCTGAGTACTTTATTTTGTAAAAGTTGCTATTTGCTCATTATATTCATAATACCTCATTTAGCTTGTATCTCAGAAGTGTAACTTCCCTGTGTATTGTCCTTAGTTTACTTTAGTCACTACAATACTCCTCTCTGAGAACTGGAAAAAAGGTCGTAGGAAAATATAATGATTTAGTTGAAAAAACATGTCTGAGGACTTAACTACATTTTAATACTTTTTTTTCTCTAAGTTTGTTTGGGGGAATAAAACCCAACACTTCACCTCACCACTACTACATTTGTATGTTTACACATACCCAAGGAATCTCTCAGTGTAGTGTAAATATCTCAGAGGCCTGCTTTTTGGAGTAAAAGATTCATAAATCAAAGTTGGGAAATCCTACTGTTTTTAGGCCTATTATAATAAATACTCTTATTTGAAAGAGTTGTGTTTGTAGCTTATTTGATCAAACACCCACCTCATTTATCAGTATGCAGTTGGAAAGTTGTAGAGTTTTTCTTTAAACGGAGGGCATGTGTATATATATGTATACTTTGCATACATTCTTCTACTTTTGTCCTTCCTTGGAAGGATGTAGATGACTAATGAGTGAAGGAGTAATGCAGTTAATAGCTTTAGTGATGTATATTGATTAATTTTCAGTTATGAGATGATATGTGTATCAAATATATGTACAAACATAAAACAGTCCTCAGGTGATTTTAGTTGCTGATTTTCTTTTGTATATCTCTAGAGTTTCCTCAAAGTGTACTCTATTTAATGTAGTGGTAACACTTTACATTTTGTATTAATTATATTTATTTATTTATTTATTTTTTTGTGCTTTAAACCATTATCTTTCTTTTTGACTAATCAACCCTTTATTTTTATTTATTTATTTATTTATTTTGTGTGTTAGTTTCTGCTTTATAACAAAGTGAATCAGTTATACATATACATATGTCCCCATATCTCCTCCCTCTTGCTCTCCCACCCTCCCTATCCCACACGTCTAGGTGGTCACAAAGCACCGAGCTGATCTCCCTGTGCTATGCGGCTATACAGCAGGTTCTTATTAGTTATCCATTTTATACATATTAGTATATCTGTGTCAATCCCAGTCGCCCAATTCATCACACCACCACCACCCCACCCCCCCAGTTGCTTTCCCCCCTTGGTGTCCATACGTTTGTCCTCTACATCTGTGTCTCAATTTCTGCCCTGCAGACCGGTTTATCTGTACCATTTTTCTACGTTCCACATATATGCGTTAATATACGATATTTGTTTTTCTCTTTCTGACTTACATTAATTTAAATTACAGTTCCCATTTAGAGATATGGAAGTACAGATAAAAGAGGTTACAACGGGCCTCAGTTTGTTTATTTTGTAACTTATTGCAGAGTTGGCAATGAATCCCGTGTCTTGGGATTTGGAGGTTCTTCTTCATCATAATACTGTTTCCCAGACTCCTTGCAACTACTATGTACTGTTTTAGTCCAATCCACCATAATCCCTTGCTGTTTATATGCTCTTGTGGAGGTAGCTAAAAGATACTGCTAGGGCATGCTTTATATTCATACACAATCTACAGAAAAAGAGGTAATTGTCATTCAAGAAGCCCGAATCTTTTGGATTATTACCTTACATTGGAAATTAAATTTGTTTTTCTCTCTGCTGGATTACATGTAAACATTATTAAGTTATCAAGACAAAATATATCTGTAGCCACTACTCCCCCCAACCCCCAACAGGATCTAGAGTATAAAAGTAAACTTGAAATTTCTGAATC
The DNA here is from genome assembly GCF_965194825.1 of Balaenoptera physalus. Classification (NCBI taxonomy): domain Eukaryota; kingdom Metazoa; phylum Chordata; class Mammalia; order Artiodactyla; family Balaenopteridae; genus Balaenoptera; species Balaenoptera physalus. The sequence continues at coordinate 66,203,056 of NC_138886.1, read as the reverse complement.
CTACAGACCCTGTTGCTGTTTATGACTCATTGCTCTAGTTTGTTTGGTTTTCGGGTTCATCAGCTGAGTAACACCCCACTGCCATGTTCAGTGTTTTCATCCCTTTCCCTTTATATATTTGGACCATTTTAGTTTAATTTGAGTAGCGCTTTGTCAACTTCCAAAAGTACCAGTTGTACATGTAATATGTATTTGTGAGAAGTAGTTCTCTTCTAGGTCCACATTCTTAGTGACCTCCCTAAGCCAAATATGCAGACAGCCATAAGTGTGGAACAAAATATGACACTCTGTGAAAGTTGTTTCCCACCTGGGAAGTGCCGTTTCTTCGGTGGCTTTTAATGAGAGTAGAGGCATAGTTAAAAAGCAGGGGTGTGGAGCCAGATAAACCTATCATTTGAATCTTGGTTCTTTGACTTCCTAGAAATATGACTTTGGGCAATACTTTTAACTTCTCTGGGCCTTATTATTGCCATTTTAGGGATTAAAACAATACATATCTCAAGGAGTTGTAGAATTTAAATGAGGTGATATTTGCAGAGTGCCTGGTATGGATGCCCACTGGTATACAAGATATAGATAGCCTTAATAGTATGTGTAATCCTTGAGTTATCTTTGAGTTTCTGTGGATATTGGCTTGGACTGCATATCTGTCATCACTGATTCCGTTTACACTCACTGACATTTCTAGATTCTTTTCTAGTAGGGCATCATTTCTGCTGCTAGGGCAGAGTTTATTAAAAACCATGACACATATTTCTAACTAGTATTTTTGTTTTTCGTTTTAAATAGAAATACATGTACCATCTATCATACAATTGTACTGATTGTGAAATCTAACAAATATCATCTCTACTTAATTATTTGCTTTTTTTTGAGGATTTGTTGTACAGGTAGCTTACACAATTTTAAAAACACTGGCATAGAGGGTTGAGTTAATGTCACTTCTTAATTCTTGACACACTTTTCTCGTTGATCCATACAATGACCTTCTTTTTGTTTATTTATTTTTGTTAAAATATTTGAATTTGGTTTTCTGTTGGGGACAAGTGATTAAGGGACTTTATTTTTCTGTTGCCAAGGCTCTGAGGTCAAGTGAAGCCAGAATATATTGTCATGATGGGATGTTAGAAATGGAAGTTGCCTGCAATGTCCTTTAGCCAGGTACTTCTTAACTTTTTTATAGAAATGTCTCATCCTTTTTAATGAATTAAAAAATTTGAAACTTCTCTCTCTTAAAAATCACAGATCTAGTCAGAACTTCTCTGATGAGTGAGGAAACTGAGGCCCAGAGAGGTGGTGTCACAGTAGTAATTACCATAATGATGGCCATCACTTTTGGACCATTTGTGAGGAATCGTGCTCTCCAGTGGTACCTAAGCTCACACAGCCCATTGTGGGCTCCTGTTATAGTGTTCTCTTCAGCTTCCATGTTGGCTATCCCTAGCCCTCCTTCCTTTCTGGGTTAATTTTTCATTTTAAAATTGCATACTTACCATTCTAGCTGTTTACTTCACATTGTATTAATTTTGGTCTTTTTTCAGGACCTAATCTCCCCCAATCTTGCCTTTTTTGGGTGACATTTAGGTTGACATCAGATGAATAGCCCAAATAATAAATATGAATTACGCTTGCCTCAAAACAGTGAGGCAAATAAACTGTCATCATGCTCTTAAAAATGGATATTATTCAGTACTGGTTTATTTTTTTGAAGAATTTTTGCTTTCAATCCCTGACCCTAAAAAATAAAAGTAAATCAAATTCCATAAAGGTAGAAATTAAAGCAGATATATTCCAAATGCCCAAGTCAGAGCCTGGCAAACAGGGAATACTCAGTAAATGCTTTTCAAGTGAATATAAGCCTCCACAGAAGCAAAAGCTCTAAATCCTGGGGCTCCTGCTGTTGGGGAGCCAGTTTTCTCTCATTTGTTGAAGGCATCATGAACTGTACTCAGGAAGGGGGGAGAGTAATGAATGAGTATTTGTGAAACCCTTTTTGTGTGTGCCAGGTGTTTCCATCAGCACTGCTATATTTCTCTGTACAACAGCTTTCTGGGTTTATGCCTCTTCACTCTTCTCATTTTTTGGATGAAGAAATGGGAGCTCAGTGTTCAAATGAGTTGCTCAAAATGTTTGAATTTGAATTAGGATCTTTCTGACTTTAAAGCCTTGTACTTTCCAGACATCCTTAGCACCACAAGAATGGTTGCTGCCGTTACTATCTTTATCATCATTATCATCATTGTCATCATTACTTCTAGAGTTCTTTGAAGTTGTCCTCAAATGGTAGCCACCTGCTTCCAAAGAGAGTTAGGCACTAATGGTTCAGGTGGCCAGAGTCTCTGGGACCTCCTGTTCCTTGCACACTGGTCTGTTTCGAGTGTACACAAATGATTACCTGCGTAGGTGGTTACCTGAGATCCCTTTCAAATACCCATATGAAAAATAGACTTTCTAGTTGGGATCAGCTGCCTTGCCTATGTGGTTTTTATATCTTAGATGAAAAAGTGGACTAGAATGCCAGAAGATTTCCCTAAATGGAAAGGTAGCTGCTTCCCTACCCTCTCCACTTCCCTTGTCAGTTGCCAGAGAGATCTCCAGTGACACAAGAGCACTTCCAAAGTTTGGGGAGTCTTGGATGGTTGGTGGATGAGATCGTTTGATTCCAGTGAAACTTCCCAGCTGCCCTGAATTCAGTCTTCCAGAGCACCATCCTTTTATTACTAGATTGAATTGTAGGATAAGAGAAGTGCTTTGAGCATCTTTATACCCACATATGTAAGACTACATACTTGAGCCTGAGAATTTGGAGTGGGGCCTCTTAAGAACAAAAAAAGTACATGCACATTACCTGTGTGTGTGTATCGATTTGGCTCTGAGATTCATTGTTTTATGTAAGTGCCATTAATTTCCCAATTTTTCTTAGCTTATGCGTACAGTCGTCATTCTTAGTTGCTTAATACTTATTTTGGGCATTTATTTTACCTGTAACTTTTCCCTTGACTTTTCTACCTGCTCTCATTGCTGTATTTTGAACACCTTCTTTATGGAAAGCAGTAGAAAAACCTGAAGGTGGGTCTAGAACAAAATCAGTTGAATCAGAGGAAGGCTGCCCAAGTTGGCATTTAATGGGGTAGGACTCTGGCAGATGTGTCCATATTTTCTACTGAAGAGTCTGTGCACACCTGAACCTCTGCACTGAGTTTCATTTCCTTAATCCTGTGGTGGTGGTGTGAAGAATGCCCAGGTTTCCCATACAAATTAGGAAAGGGAGTTAATCAGAATCAACACTGGGGTAAAAGGAGGTCTTAGCGGAAGTGCCTAAGTATTGTTCCAACACAGGGGATAAATGTGTTCTGCTTTACTTGGCCAGAACAATGTCTCAAGCTGGTGATTAGGCTCTACTCCAGCTTTAACCTCAGGCAAAATTTATTCAGCTCTACTACTGTGTGTCAGGTAATTAAAGGGAAAAAGAGGAAATATTTGCTTGAAGTGGAAGTGTTTTTAATTAAACATGAAAATAAGTAAATGCAAAGGGAAGTCGGCAGTAGGGAAATTGTTTTTAACTTTTCCTTTAAAACATAAAGAACTTGAAGCAAAAGGCCGATATTTTAGGCATGGCTGTTTATTAAGCCCTTGCAGAGCATTATTCAGCTGTGCTGGAATTCTGAAATTCTTCTTCTGTCTTTGTGTTGAAGAACTTGGAGGTGTTATTCTGTCTTAGTTGAAAGATAATGCCCTTTGCCATTTTCTGCTAACCACTAATGATTCGCTTGATAGGAAAGGAGTTCTTTAATTTAAAATAAGAGCCATTTTAAAGCCCAGTAGATAGTAGTACAAATCTTGATGTGGGAAGCACAGATACAGCAGGAAGTTTAGGCTGGAAAAAAAAAAGGGGAGGGGATAAAATCTTCTACTTACTATGACTGACTAGCATACTGGTTGGATTATGTTGCATCTAAAGTTCCTGTTAATGGTTCCACCACTCTGCTCATCACCAAGGGTTGAAACTCCATCAGGTTTGATTTAACTTTAGACCCCAGACCTTAAGGGTTCTGCATCCATAAAGCCTTATCCTTACCACCTGTTTTAAAATGGACTGTGGCCATTGCAGTTGCCTGCCTAGGTCATTTTAATAACATCCTTGCCCACCGTTCATATCTAACCTCTATTGCTGCTGTCCATCTTGCCCAGTGTAGCTAGAATGATTTTACCTAAGGCTCAGTTTTCATCATGGTACTCGGTTTCCTCAAACTTTGCACAGAATTTGAGTTTTTCCCTGCTATGGCCCTTGGACAATGTCAGCATCGCATCTGAGAATTGTTTTTCCTACATGTACTCTACACTCTAGCCATTTTTGAACTCTTTTAGCCATTCCTTCAACACCCTTGTACAGCTCATTTCTTCTACCACCTTACCTGTGCTCTTGGCTCTAGGCTCCTAATTAAGTCCTTTTTATTTTATTTTTTAGACTGAAGTATAATTGATTCACAATATTGTGTTTAAGGTGTACAATGAAGTGACTCAGTTATACATATATAACTATTCTTTTTCAGATTATTTTCCATTATAGGTTATTATAAAATATTGAGTATAATTCCCTGTGTTATACAGTAGGTCCTTATTGATTTTCTGTTTTCTGCACAGTAGTGTGTATATGTTAATCCCAAACTCCTAATTTATCCCTGCCCCCCTTTCCCCCGTGGTAACCATAAGTTTGTTTTCTACATCTGTGGGTCTTTTTCTGTTTTGTATATAAGTTCATTTGTATCATTTTTTTTTTAGATTCCACATATAAGCGATAACATATGTTTGTCTTTCTCTGTGTGGCTTATTTCACTTAGTATGATAATCTCTAGGTCCATCCATGTTGCTGCCAAAGGCATTATTTCATTCTTTTTTTATGGCTGAGTAATATTCCATTGTATATATGTACCACATCTTCTTTATCCATTCATCTGTCGATGGGCATTTAGTTTGCTTCCATGTCTTGGCTATTGTAAATAGTGCTGCAGTGAACATTGGGGTACATGTATCTTTTCGAATTATGGTTTTTTCCTCATATACGCCCAGGAGTGGGATTGCAGGATCATATAGTAGGTCTAGTTTTAGTTTTTTAAAGTACCTCCATAAGGAGACCATAAACAAAACAAAAAGACAACCTACGAAATGGGAGAAAATATTTGCAAACGATGCGACTGACAAAGGATTAATCTCCAAAATACACAAACAGCTCAATATAAAAAAAAAAACCCAATCAATAAATGGGCAGAAGATCTAAACAGACATATCTTCAAAGAAGACATACAGATGGCCAAAAGGCAGATGAAAAGATGCTCAACATTGCTAATTATCAGAGAAATGCAAATCAAAACTACAATGCGGTATCACCTCACACTGGTCAGGATGACCATCATCAAAAAGTCTGCAAATAATAAATGCTGGAGAGGGTGTGGCGAAAAGGGAACCCTCCTACACTGTTGGTGGGAATGTAAGTTGAAACAGTCACTATGGAGAACAGTATGGAGGTTCCTTAAGTCCTTTCAAAATGTTACCTCTTTCATGAAGGCCTTGCCTGTTCTCTTAGTGGGCTAAGATTTTTCCATCTGAATCTTCTTTGTACCTCATTATACCTTGTAGTGGTTTTGTATTCTGTTACTAAACTACATGTTCCTTTAGGGTAAGACTTGTGGACTGGTCACCTTTGTTTTCTTCCACCTTGTGTTACCTTGTGAAGTCATGCTATCCCTGCTCTAAAGTCTTCTATTAATGATGCAACAGTGTGTAAAATTGGGGTATTAACACTTATCCTCCAGGGTTGTTCTGAGGAGCACATCAGAGAATTTATTTAGATACACACCTCTGTGTCTGTCATACACCCAGTACGCTCTTAATAAATAGTATGGTAGTTGTAGCCAGATGGCCATGGTTTGAATTTCTCCTCTGTTATCAGCATGTGGTTTTTGGGTCTCTGCTCTTTCAGTTCTTCATCTGTAAAATGAGAATAACGGTGGTATTTACCTCATAGGATTGTTGTGAGGATTAAATGAGTCTGTACATTTAAAGCACTTAGAACAGCACCTGGCAGCTCGTGAGCCTGCACCATTCAATTCAGAAGCCACTAGCCCCACGTGGCACTTGAGCACTTGAAATGTGGCTGGTCCAAGCTGAGACGTACTATCAGTGTAAAATGCACACTAGAATTTGGAACCTTGATGTGAAAAAATACAAAGCTAAATATCTCAATTTTTCATTTATTTCATGTTGAAATGATAATATTGATATTTTGAATAATTTGGGTTAAGTAAATTATATTAAAATTATCCCATCTTTTCCCCCCAGTTTTATTGAGGTATAATTTGGCATACATCAATGTATAAGCTTAGGGTATACAGCATAATGATTTGACTTACATACATCATTAGATGGTTATCACAATAAGGTTAGTGAACATCCATCATATCATATAGATACCAAATTAAAGAAATAGAAAAAAAAGTTTTTTTGCTTGTGATGAGAACACTTAGGATTTACTCTCTTAACAACTTTCCTACATAACATACAGAAATATTAATTATATTTATCATGTTGTACATTACACCCCAGTACTTCTTTATCTTATAACTGGGAGTTTGTACCTTTTGACTTCCTTCATCCAAAAAATCTCACCTTCAAAAAAAAACTTAGTGTGACCATTAGAAAACTTTAAATTACATTTGTAGTTCACATATGTCTATTGTACAGCACTGTTGTAATACTGTGTAACATTGTTCGCTTTTGTTAGCATATTGTTATTTTTATTATTTTTTCCTGCAGTGGTGGTTTCCACATACTCCCCCCGCCCCTTTTTTCTTTTTTCGGTTAACTATTTGAATTCAGTGATTCTGGGTAGGGAAATTTAGGAAAGAAAGGTGTTAATGGATAAGATAAAGCTTAGGTCAAATGAGGGAACAAAGGGGTCAGCAGCTTCTGACCTCAAGTCGAGGAAGACTTGACTAGGCTATTTCAGAGCCACGTGCTGTGAGTTGCTAACTTAATCTTCCTGCTTTCTTAGAGATAGAGAATTCCCTCTATTGCTACCTTATGGTTTCCCCTTATTACAAGGAGGAAGCTACATTTGCTTATCATAGGTGGGAATCCATTTATAATAATAAAAGTAGAAGCATACTGAAAAATAAGAAATTAGAAGAATTAAGGATTTTTAAAACTTTTTGGTTCAGAAAGAATGAGTTTGGTTTTCCTTAAGGAAATGAGTTTAAAAAATAACATTTTAAAAGCTCATAAAGACTTAACCAAATATTTTAAAATATTTTAATCTTAATTCCAAGTAGCCTTCAGCTTCGATGAATTCTACTGCTCTACAATACCTAGACACCATGATTATGACTGCTGATCATGGTTGAAAAACTTTCAAACTATTTTATGTATGTCATTTCAAATGATTTTATAAAATGCACATCCCATGATCTGAAGGTTGGTTTGCACATATCCCGTGCTTAGTGGTACTGTCTTTTGGCAGTGAATTTGCCGTCGACTTTAGCCATCATGGGCTCATAAGTGGACTGTCATTCCAAGGATAATTTAAGAGCTTGTTTTGGGCAGTCTCTTTCAGGAGGGTGGTCAAACAAATGTGTATAAGTCTTGCTGATTATGTGTTCAGTAATTTCCTGGGGTCTTACTTCCCCATAATTGCTTTTCATGGTAGCTGGTTCTTTGCACTGAATATTTATACTATGAGGGATGGGGGTGTGGCAAACTAGATAGAGATAATCATTTGAAGTGCTGGTTTCCTTTGAGATATAAGGTACAGTGAGTAGCATTATCTCTCTGAGTGCCTTAGAACTAATAGGGAGCAAAAAGGCACTTGCCAATCCCAGTGGACAGATGTGGTTTATCTTGGTAGGTCTTTGAGAGGGTAGAATCACTGTAATGTGGAGGGCCCCCCCCCCAGATATTCTGTGGGTGTGGCAGCTGGCACATGATGTTACGTTTCCCTGCTTCTGTTTAAAATAAGAACCTTTGAGCTATTTTTCTTGTTTGAACAATATCTAGCTGATATCTGTAATTTTACATATGCCATTTGAAGTGATGGTCACCTCTTTACTGGTGAGGTAATACATTACAAAAGAAGGACGCATCCCAAGGCAGTGTAACTGTGATCTCTGTGTTTGGGTTGCATGCTGTTTCTGAATACATAAATCCAAACTTGGACAATTCAGGTGTGATTATTTATATTAGCAAATACAGGTTTATGAAAGGAGTCATAATAGATTTCTTTTAAAGGTATTTAAAATTTTTTTATTTATTTAATTTATTTATTTTTGGCTGTGTTGGGTCTTTGCTGCTGTGCACGGGCTTTCTCTAGTTGTGGAGAGTCGGGGCTACTCTTTGTTGCGGTGCATGGGCTTCTCATTGCAGTGGCTTCTCTTGTTGCAGAGCACGGGCTCTAGGCGCCTGGGCTTCAGGAGTTGTGGCTCGCGGGCTCTGGAGCTCAGGTTCGGTAGTTGTGGCGCACGGGCTTCGTTGCTCCGCGGCATGTGGGATCTTCCCGGACCAGGGCTCGAGCCCATGTCCCCTGCATTGGCAGGCAGATTCTCAACCACTGCGCCACCAGGGAAGCCCCGAGATTTCTTTTAAATAGTAAGCTTCTCTAGGGCCTTGGAATATTTGAGTTACAATGCTATTGATCACAACTTAAAGGAAAATGTCTGTTGTGTAAAGCCAGACATGTTTATATACCTATGCCAGTAAGGACTTATGAGGTGCCTGTGTGTAAACATGTGTGTGTTTGTGTACATGTGTGTGCTCACATGCTAGCCCACCAAGTACCTGAGTATGTACCTCCCTGCTTTTTTACCTTATAGACAAAGCTAAACATTATTCATTGCTCTTGCCTGGTGTATGTCCACCCTCATCTCACTGCACGTGTCAGGGCAACACACACAATCGTAAATGAGGAGATGGAACAAGTGGGACCAGAAAACGTTGTCCACAGCCCAGTGGTCCGTGTCACCATTCTTCTGCTTCTAGCATATATTGCATAATCAGGAGAGACGAGACAAGCCAAATCCTTTTAGTACACCGTGTCTGGGGAGGTTATGGAGTCCCAGAGGTTCGTTTCTTGTTGCCATTGTAACAGTCTTGATTGTGACAAGGAGATCTTGGAAGTCACCTGAGGATGTCATGAAAACCCCATCCCCATTACTGTTATTTCTGCTGGACACTTTCTGGTTAGGGAATATATTTGATTTATAAAAAAAAAAAGCACAACTGAGTGAAAGCACCTATTGTTCTTTGTATTGAAGTCACATACAAGAATATGTCCCCTTATACAGCTCAACCTAAGCTCTTGCAGTGCAATGGGCTTTATTTATTTATATTTATAAGGAGTCATTTTAAAGCAGTGAGAGGCTTTATAGTTACAATGATCACTTCTGCCCTTTCTTACAGAAATGTCAGACTCAGGTTGTTAAGGATCTGAAAATAATGGCTTTCCTCTTATTTCCATGATGGTAATTATATGGCAAGAAAGAGCTATAGGGATTTTTCCTGTTTTGAAATTATATTCTTTGCCTTGTAGATAAAAAGAGATACCAGGATATATTAATACATTTATGTTTTGTTAGTGTTGTCTTTGTCCTCTTAATTAGCATAATATTAATTAAAAACTGCTTGCTGAGAGAGTTCTATTTTTGCTGGTTGTGAACTTTTTCAGAAATTACAGCTAAATAAGTATTTTGAATGTTCCAACCAGAATGTTAGTTTTAAAAAAATAAATTTTCTTTCAATCTGTGCAGCTGTAGTTTACTTTCCAGGCATGAGAAATATCTATTTTATTAAGTCCTATGAGGAATATGTGTCACATACATTTAAGAAAAAATCTATTTAAGGTGAAAAATTCCCAAAATGACTTCCCCCTGGTGTGAAGTAAAACAAAAGCCTCAACTGCATCTCTGCCTGTGGTAATGACATTGAGGTGACAAACTGCAGGCAGGTGAGGTTCATGGGGATGATCTCACACCTGCACCACGAGCTTGGGGAACAGCTGGGTCTGGAGCTGGCGTCTGGCCTTGCTTTCTGTTTGGTGCGAGACCAGCTCTCAGGCTCGGGGCCTGCACATTTGCACGGAAGACTCCAAGTGTTTTTAAAAAGGCAAAGAGGAGTGTGGGCGGGTCGCAGTCCCTGGTTTTGTGAATCTTTTTCCCTGGGATGGGGAGGTTGAAGAAGCCTCAGCTCAAACCCACCAACCTCCAAGCCCAAGCCCCTTATATCAATCCCGAGCTCTGTCTGCCAAAGGAGAGTCAGCTAGGAAGCACAGAAACTGAAGGTCCTTGTCCACTTCAGTCCTAGTTTTGTATAGCCAGGGGGCAGATGGTGAGCCCCCGAACGGCTCCTTCCCCAGCAAGTCTGCATTCACTCCCCTGGAACTGCTCAGTGGAACTCCAGGGTAGTTAAGGGTGGTCAGCATTTATGGGCAGGCAGAACTCTTCCTGCTATAGCACTCAAAGGTGACTGCTGATGATGGTGTTCTGTGATTTAATTCTTTTTTCACACCTCCAAAAAGAAAAGCTATCTATTCAGCTAGTCAGTCTTATCTTATGTGTCTACATGTGAAGGTTGATTTCAGTTTGAGAGCACCACCCTATCATCTCACCCAACTCGGAGAAGGTTCACAGAAACTACTAGGCTCACCACTATTTTGTTTCTTTGCTCAGTCACTGCACTATCATCAAGGCCAGATGCTTCCTTCCTCACCTGGTCACGTGTTCTTTTCCTCCAACACTGGTGTTGCCGTGGCAAATGCCTTCTGGGATGCCTCCATGTACAGTTTCCCAGGGACAGTGAACAGAAACGCTTTGTACTCTTTCTTTCCTAAGATGAATTCTGATGCTTCTCTTATATTACATGGGTATGGATTTCTTGGAAGCCAGAGATCAAGAAGGCAGGTCCAGCCTTTAGATAGGTTTGGTTTGGCCAGTATACTGTTTTAAAAGTTTGAGCTTTCTTTGAAAGATTGGGGAGATTTCATACAACAGTTCAGAATTCTGGCTTCTCCTGAAAAGATGGAAGGATCTGGCAATAGGTCATCTGCATTACAGTGTAACTGTGAGGTATAGAAGCAGATCGTGGCTTCTCCCTTTGGAATAATGGCTTTTAAGCCTTTTTGACCAATTATACATAATACACATGAAACAATAGGGAGTTCCTTGGTGGTCTAGTGGTTAGGACTTAGTGCTTTCACTGCCATGGCCAGGGTCCAGTCCCTGGTCAGGGGACTAAGATCACGTAAGACACATCGCATGGCCAAAAAAAAAACAAAAACAAAAAAGGAAACACGCTCTCTCCTTACCACATGCCATGCATTTTTTTGTGTTCTATTTCATGAGAGCACAAACTGTTGAGTGCCACTGAAGTGATTTTGCCATCCACTGACGCTGGTGACCTGACCTGCGGCTTGAGAAGCAGGGGTTTGGATTTGGCTGCAGGTTCTGCTTGCCAAGGGCCCTTCTTCTCCTGCATGTGCATTGGTGCTGCTGGCCTCCGGGCCAGCTGTAGCATCATCTGGTTCCCCAGGCTCGACAATTGTCATTCACATTAAGCCAAACAGCCCCGTAGGACGTCCAGTCTGCAGTTCCTCTCTGGCTGTTGGTTATCCATGTGAGGGCTGGCTTTTCAGGACTCCTAGGTTTCAAGTCTGAAGACAGAGGCAGAGTGAATGCCTCTCTTTGGTCTTGCCACGGCTTTCTTGTCCCACCCCTGCCAAGATAAATGAATAGGGGGAAATATGCTGTTTTGTAGAAGACCTCCAAGCCTGACCTACGGATTGCATAACACTGGGCCCTATTAGACAGGTACCAGGAACAATTCATATTACAATGGAATTCTTTTTATAAAGCAAAGGAAGTTTTTAACCATAGGTTACTTTAGTGGCTTTACATTTGCATTACAGATTTTTAAGTACTGTCATTAACTGGGATGGTAAGTAGGCAGGAGGCAGGAGAAGACTAAAGGGGTTCTTTAATCATTTTCTCTACCTTTATCCTTACTCATCAGGACCCTGACCATCCTAGCATCAGTAAGAAATGATAAAACATCCTTTTATACACTTTAAATTATACATTTATATTTAGCTCTTCAAATTGTATTCCTTTAGGATATTGATAGAGTAGAATTTGAGTCTGAAGATGTGGCTTCTTGTTCTGGCCACGTTTATTTTCGTATTGTGTGAACGTAGGCAAGCTTTTATATACTGGGCTTTGGTTTTACCCATCAGTTAAATGGGTATGAGGGAAATAACCCCCATCTCACTGATTTCTGAGGATCTCATGAGACTCTGTGTGTGTGTGTGTGTGTGTGTACGTGTACGTGTACACACGTGTGAAAATGTAAACCATTGTGTCTCTATTATGGGGTGCTGTTTTATTAGGAGATCAGAATTACATATCACAGCTGCCTGAAGTGCTGCAGGTATTTTACACTAAGGTGACTCTTTTCCTTTTCGCACCCTTTTGGGGAAGATAGGACTCGGTTTGATGACCCATTTCTGTCTTAGAAACAGATGATAATCGAAGACAAGATCTGTACTCGCTACGTTACAACACAGTGGGTCTTGGTCTTGCGAACTCCTGAATTGCCACGCTCTAGGCTGTTAGGAAAGGAACTCAGCAGGCACCCTAGCTTGATGTGTTGGAAGCTGAGGCTGAAATAAAAGTGCTGTATATTTATTTGCTTATGTCTATGATAGAGGCAAAAACTGAACTGAGAATGCTCTTGCACCTCAAGCAGGGCTCTGTCCCTAAGACTGAAGTGGTTGGGTTTCTGCAATCAAAGGCATTTTAATTTTTTCATTAAAAAAAAAAATGGAACACCTTCCCGATGCTTTGAAATCTGTCCTAGCTCTAATGTGTTGAATGATCGCACACTTAAGATCTCTGAAAGGTCAACAAAGAGGGGTCCAGCAGGGGGCTTATTTTTAGTTCTTATCTCACTGTCAACAACTCCTCCTCTGGCCTGCAGCCCCATCACCTGCAGCTCTGAGACCGTGCGTGTCTAATGAAGTCTTTGTTCTAACAAAGGACATAGACCCCGGTCATTTAAACCCCAACCAAATAACTGATCCACTTTAGAATTTGACATGAATACATGGTTTTAAGAACTCATATGGTCACAAATGTTGCATCTGCTTCCAAGGCCAGGAGTGGACTCTTGTCAGATGGCAAAGGTGATCTTTTCCCCTTTGTGTGGATGGTGAGAGGGAGAGGAGGTGGAGCCCTCTTCTTTTCGGGGACAATCCAGTGCATAAGAGTCTGTCTTTGGACTGGAAAGGTGGGAGATTTGTGTTCAATTACCAGCTTGCTGCCTTGGGCAGGTTGCTTTGAATATCTCTGGGCCCCATAGATAAATAGTCTTAGAGCACTTATTATGCCACCCAGGGCCTAGACCTTTATCATGGCCACTCTTACTATTTCTGTTTTATGGATGAATACATTGAGGTTCTCCTGCCCCAGATCACACAGCTTAGGAAATGGGGAGACTCAGGGCTGGAACGCAGGTTGATGTGACTCTAGACCACGACAGCTGTTACCTCTGTGCCTTTTTGTTTGAAGGAGCCTTCTTGCTAATATCCCAGGATTCTGGGCTCTGCTGTTTGTCAAATAGCAAATTATAATTAAAGAAATCAAGTCATCATGAAAATGATGGGTAATAAGCCTTACAAGAGAGAATTTGCAGCAGCATTTTACTTTATTAGTCTATATTTCTTGTTCGTTTATCTAATTCAACCTGTGCTTGAAAAATTTTAAAGGTTGAATGTTGAAATATATCTAACACTTGCCACTGTCAGAAACACACTCTGAAACTTTTGTTACTTTATGAATAGGAAGTTACGCTTATTTGCTGCTCACAGAGTTACCTAACATATATAGCCTATCTACTTTTTGCCGGCTCTGAGCTATATATTATTATTCCTATTTTACAGACGAGGAAACTGAAGCTCAGAAAGGTTAAATATCTTATCTGATCACCCCACAGATGGGCTTGTTGGACTGACCTGTGTTCTTTCCTCTGCTCTACGCTAATAAAATCCTATTGTTGGCTATTACGAGTCTATCTATTAGAAAATTTCCAAGCTCACATCTCATTCCAGAGGAGAATAACAAAAAAGCAGACCTAGACAGAATAATAATACAATA